>NW_005841954.1:3480163-3489901 GCF_000455745.1 Alligator sinensis
TTCTGCCCATTTAGTAGGGGTCCTATTCCTTCCTGGGCTTTCCTTTTACTCCCTATATATCTAAAAAACAATTTCTTGTTATCCTTTACTTGGGATGCCATCCTCAGCTCCATGGTAGCTTTGGCCCATCTAACTGCCTCCCTACAAGCATGAGCAGAGGAGGTATACTTCTCTTTGGTGATCTCTCCCTGTTTCCACTTTTTGTGTGCCCCCATTTTGGCCCGTAGGCTGCCCTGGATTTCTCTGGTCAGCCAAGGAAGCCTCCTGGCCCCTTTCCCGCTTTTTCCTCACATCGGGATCGTCTCCCTTTGTGCCTGAAGGATCATTTCCTTAAGGCACAGCCACCCTTCTTTGGCTTCCATCACTTCAAAACTCCTACTCTGAAGTGCGTCCTTGACTAAACGCCTGAGTTCATTGAAATCAGCTTTCCTAAAGTCTAGCACTTTCACCCTACTAGTTACCTTACCCACTCAACGTCTTATGAAGAATTCTATACGTCTTATGAAGAATTCTAAAAGGGTTCTGCTTTTTTGTCCTACTTAGATGTTCCAATATAGTTCTTTTAGTTAAAAAAAATATAAACTTGATTCTGAAAGCTCTTAATATTAATAATTTAATATTAATTAATCAATATGTTAAAATAATTTTGAGCTCCTTCCTTGCAATGCCTATATAATTGTGAAAATGTTTTATAATAATTAGTTATTTAATGTATTGTCTTATATAATACTAATAAAGTAAGATCATTATAAGGATTGGAAAACATTTGATGTGTGTTTTTAATAGGTTTCATAAGCCACAGGGTTTACAACCATGTTAATTTAAAAAAAAATCTTAAAATCTATGCTTCACAGCCATGAAACCTGAGCTAATAATACACCCTAGGCAGGTGAACCTGAAAGAATGTAACAGCTGAAATTCTACAGTAAAAACTGCATGAGCCATTAGAGAGTTGTTACTGGAGATTAGTGTAACCTGACACTAAATGTGATGCATGCAGTAGATCACTACATGGCTTCATATATAGGGGTGTGTGTATAGTTATTTAGTTGTTGTGCTGTGAATATTTCACTGTTTACATTCAAGCACCACATTTCACAAATATGTACCGTGTTAGCTAAGTCTGAATCTCTTGTACTGCAATCCTGAAAACTGGAAGTGAGAAGGCCATCTTAAATTAACATGCCTATTTGCTGTATGTTGAGATGAGCTTAAATATCTGTGTGAGTTTCTCACCTGTTTCTGCTATCCTTTTGTTTGTCTGATATAAGCATGAGAATATGACGTAAGAGAGAATTACAGTTGTATGGCTGAAAGTAAACCTTCATCAAAGACTGTCTGAATGACAGCCTTAGGGGAGAGAATATGTATTTTTTCTCTTCTCATTTATACAAAAGGTTTTGGAGGAAAGCCCTCTTGGAAGCTGCTACTATTTATAAGTGCATGTAGGTGGTATTTTTGTGTTTGGGTGAGAATGAAAAGACTGCACTTGATCTCTGGATAATCTGGAGGAGTTGAGTTTATATTAACTTTTTCATATAAGCTCTTCTATATTTGGCACTCTTACCCAACACACAGTGCTGCATATATTAGCCACATTGTAAAAATATATGAGGGTTTTTTTCATTTGGAAATATTCTAGAGAACAGATATAACATAGCCACATTTGTTTTGTTGACTGATGATTTCTCTAGGAAAGGAGGAAGTGAATACCGCAGGCCAACTCTATGCGTGGAGTGAACCCAGTGCTGTCAATACAGCCAGTATATTAAGGACGTTTTTTTCCCCATGTTCTTGATTCTAATTTTTTTAGGTCTGCCAAATCCTTTGGCACCATTGACCACAATTTTTTGTTGATGTGATCCAAATCCTGATGTTCCACCTGTTTCTCATTAGGGGAATTTAGAGGGCAGTGTTGAGAACTTGCTCATCTTCTCTGAGCATTGTGTTGTGTGTGGCTTCTGCTGAGTCAAGTGTGTGAGAAGCCTGTAGACTTCATTCTCATTCTTAATTGCTCCTTCTGCAGTGAAGATGTGTACAGTTACAACCAAGCTTTTTGAGCCTGGCTCTTCTTCTAGAAGCCTGGTGTTGGGATTGGAGAATTATATGGTGATAGAAGGGCACCCACAATCCCCTAATCTTTTAAACTGGCATGAGAGTGTCTGTGATACTTAGTGTTTGTGTATATATGGCAAGGCATTCTCAGGAAAGGGTCTCATTTTTAGAACTTCCCTGTTTGTCTGAAAGGATTTGTTAAACTTAAGGACATCCTTAAGGTCCTTCTGGTTACCTGGGTCTCTTTCTGAAAAGAGTGGTCTTCTAGAGCTATTTGAAGCTGGCGATAGTTGTTAACACTGTCTTTGTTGTGTACCCCCATGTACCCATTAACCACTCTGCCGACAAACTCTCCAACATCCCAGCTCCCTCCCCATCTTAGACTTATCTCTGGCTGCCCTCCTGAATGACTGCTACCTAACCTGAGTCAGGTCTTCTGAATGCTTATCTGCACCCTCCCTTACACCAAATGAGGATTTAGTAGCGCAATTTACAATAATCTTTCATAGTAGAGAAAGTGAGTTTTCTTTGTCTAATTTTGGCTTGACTTGTAAACTGAAGAGTAGAATTTTTAATGCTCATAACTGGAGATTTTTCTAGGTATGTATATCTACAGTTTTTCAGGTTGTTTGTAAATGAAAATTCAGTTACTAACTTGTGTTTTCTTTCTTTCTGGTAAAATTTAAATTAGTTTTAATTTGGATTTAATATGTGTTCTGAAAGGATTCCATTCTGCTGCAGCATAATTAATGTCTTTTTTTTTTCCTAGCCATTAACATGGTTTCTTCTGAAATTAAAGTATAATATTTGATATGCATTTTAGGCAGCATTTATTTGTCATGCATTGGTACTTTTCAAGAAATAACTGTCATGAAAATATTTTTTAGAGGTTTACTACTTATATGGTCCCTTAGTAAAGGAAATGTTCTTTAAATGATTTATGAGCACGTGTTTATTTTTATACAAGCGATTACTTTAGGTAGCAGAGCCATGTTTTTTGTAGTGTTTGCAACAGGAAAAAAGTAAGGCAGAAAATGGCTTTTGGACAGTAATTCCAAACCCCCTTCCATCATAACAAAAAATGTTAGTTTTTTTTTAAATACTATTTTAAAGGGTTTACAAGGATTTGGTGTAGCTAGAGTAGTCTGTGCTTAGAGAAATTTATTTAGCTTCACAAATATGAAGCAAAATTCCAGCTTGTGTTAATATGGATTTATTAGTAGACCACCAGACAGTAGGAACATTTTGACATAGAACATAAGAATTGCCATTTACTGGGTCAGACGACAGCCTTTGTCACGCAGTGGCAGAGAATGGGTGCTGAAAGAGAGAGTGAACTGGGTATGATCAGGGCTTTTTCCACTGTTCCTCCCTCACTTACAGCCTCCAGCATTAAAGGTCTAATTCAGAGGCTGAATCCCCAAATCTCGTGCTCAATAGTCAGGACACTATACTGGTATTTCCTATCCTGGTGTCACCTTAAGAGAGGAGGAACTTAATGAAAAAATGAGTGTGGTGTATACAAAGTATTCCTGGTTAAAACTCTAAATGATGAAACCTTTTGTCCTTAGGTATGAGTGCATTGAAAGAGGCTGCATTTTTGCTCAGCTCTGTACCCTTCCTTTAATCAAAGATGAGACATTCAGGTAGGTGAATAATGGGTTTGCATAATTTAAACAAGAAACTAATCCTTGAGTCTCTCATTTAAATTGCATGAAAACTGAAGACCCTGCAAGTGAGAGAGCACTGGGAAATAAGTCTGCAGGCTTGACATGAACTAGATCCATAAGCAAAGTGAATAAAAACAATATAATTGTATTTCAAACTGTAAAGTTATGGATTGCCTGGCACAGTGCTAAGATTCTACTAGTCCTACTTATCCTTTGGATCCAAGAGTGGTTCCAGCTCTGGGAAAAAGTTGTAAGATGCACCTCCCCTACCCTAGAGGGCCAGACTCTGCTTACCTTTGTGGAGATGGACGGGGAACAACGTTCTGTTTCTTCTGTCTTGTGTTTCTTCTTTCATAACAATCCATGCACAAGGTTGCGAGTGCTCATAAGGCCATAAGTAAGCAGTTGTCATATGGAAACAGTCCCATGAGGTGCTGCAACAGCAGGGCCAGCTTTAGCAAATGCAGGGCCCTTTCTCTCTTTCATTTTTCCTTTTGTTTGCATTGACTCATTTCTGCTTGTGTTGAGACGTGACTTCAGTGCACAAACAAGAGAATTGCAAGGATTGGCTTTAGCACAAAGTAAATTAGCAGAATTTGTTCTGAAGCCTGCTAATCATTCCAAAATTAGTATTTCTCTTCAGAGTCTGTATTTGGAGACATTTTTGCATTGTTTGAAATTTTAAAACAAAAAAATAAATTCTAACTGCCAATGTGTGGGGCCTTGTGTGAGGGCACATGCTTAAAGCTAGTTCTGGATAGTAGAGCTCATCCTCCCATTTTAGAAGTCAAAACTGTGGAGTGAAGTGGGACCCAGGATGTAGTCAGTATTAGTACTGGTAGCTGGCTTAGTTTTATACTGCTTAGAAAAAAAATGTAGGTTTTTTTTGTTTGTTTCTTAATACAAGCTCTCAAATTGTAATGGACAGGCAAACACAGACATGTGATATAGAAAAACAATCTTCAGTGTTAATATTGTATATTCCATCACTAAAATTGTGCATTAAAATATTGGTTTTCCTTTGGTACTCCCTGCAGAAAACTCAGGAAGTCAGAAGAAAAGGTGGCATTTGAATATTCAGTGCCACAGCCTATTTAGTTAGGAAATAGGCCTTTAAATTTCTCAAGATCAGACTTTCTTACAGGAATTTCAGTACATAAAGATTTTTGTGTAGCCACAGTACCTAAACATATATGTACATCTATGACAAGGGTCATCTAGTCCAACCCCTTGTAGCAGAGGCCCCTATCCCATTACTGACTGGTTGAGCAGCAAGGTGCATCCTGCAGAGAGGTGGGCTACAGAACCACTGATTAGGAATGAAGAGGCCCGGGCCCCACTAGGGAAGGGAAGCCTGTAGACTGAAAAGGGCAGAGCCAGGTAGAGCTCCAGGCTAAGGAGTCAGCCAGGCCTAGGCTGGACATGGAAAAGAAGTTTCCTGCAGAACTTGAGCAAGGAGAACCTGGGGACTGTGGAGAAGAAAGTCTTAAGTTAAAGAAGTTATATATGGGATTTTTGGTGTCTCTGAGTGTGGTTGTTCAGCTGCAAGGCATGAGGTGGATTTAAGGGGAGTAGGAAGATCACTCTGTGTTTTGTTGATTTGGCTGACTGAGGCCCTGTGGACTGAGACTGAGCAGAAAGCCCAACTGAGGGTAGAGGTGCTCTTCTTAGAGTTGGAGTTATAGGATATGCTATTTCTCAATACTACTAGACAGATGTTTATGTGGTCTCTCTTGAAAATTTCCAATGAGGGAGATTCCATGACTCCCCTGAGGAGCTTGTTCCATTGTCCTACTGATCTTACTGCATGTGCATATATATGTATATGTGTGCACATACTGTAAGGTAAGATAGGGGATAGAAGAATGTGTATGTTTGTGTACATACACTCTTCTCTTCCCATATAAATCTGGGAAAATATAGAGGCATCAAGAAATTAGACATTCCACTGTAATAGTCCATATGCATGCACTTTTTCCAGAGCTAAAAAACCTTTCAGGTTGACATCTTTGGCATCTTGTTCAAAATGCCTTATGTCTGCAGTGTTACTGCATGTAGTTGGTCATACTTGCTTTTGTTTTGAAATAATTCTCACACTTGGGGTCAGTAATGTTTCCAGCTCACAGGCATATACATCGATAGTGTGAGTGTTTTGTACATATTTTAAGCCACGTAGAACCTGCTCCTGGTTCAGTTGATATGTATAACAACATTTGGTTGGATTCAGTGGGAGAAGGATTTTGTCCAAAATATGTAATGGATATGGCAGAAGTCATGCATTACTCTAGCAATTCTATTGTCTAAATTAATAGTTATGTTAGGCATATGTCATATTGTAACTAGACTGAAATCAAACTAATCAAAAAGAGAAAATAGAATGGTTATGCTGGAAATAGGATTTTTTTTTCTTTTAGAATAATGCAGGTGTTTAGAGGGAACTCACAATGAGGAACATGACAGCAAATTCATAATGTTGAATTATAATTGTAAATCTTTGGAGAAATTAAAGTGTCCTGAATTTTTATACTAGTGATAACTGTTCTAGTTTAAGACTACAGATGAGAATCTCAAGCATGGCACATAAATTCTAAAGGCTCATGTAGAGAATTAAAAGTATTTTAGTTGGTCCCTTGTAATTCATCATGATTTTCTTAGCTAGATTTGAATAATAGTTCAAACGCTAGCAGTCTACATTTATAACTTTAGAATATTAGAAAAATCCTTGACACTTATTTTTGTCTGTTTAAGACTCCCTTTTGCTCTACAGAATTTCTTATCTTATTTGAAACAGATGTGTAAGTTTCTAATAAGTGTAACAAAAATGTGTCCTTTTTAAATATACCTGTAGTTATAAAAATTGGATTGTACTGTGAAAAAATTTGTGCTCTGATGCACAGAATAAATAACTGTATAATACAAAATTAAGTTCTCATATTGATTCCAGCAAGGGATTCTAATATTATAAACCATGCCATGCCCCTTTTGCATCGCCTACTTTAAATGATTGCTATTTCCAAAACGCTATGGGTGTTTACACACATACTCCGTGAGGGGATGGGGGGGTGCTTTAATTAGAGTTGGTCCGAGAGCTTTAATTGAAGTGTCCAGAACATCTTGTTTATCAGCATCCTCGCACTTCAAAATGGTGAGGGGCTGCTTTATCCAAAGCTTGTTAAATGAGCTTTAGATAAAGTGCCCCCATTGCCATTTTGATAAGGATGCTGATACATGAGATGCAGAAGGCTGCTGGAGTGCAGTAATTCCCACGCTCTAGCAGCGTGGGAATTCTAGCATGTCAGAGCAGCCTCTGTGCTTGTGTATAGGCACCATATGGGAGCAATTGCTTGTGGAAGTCCTGGAGAGTCACTGAAACAACTCTTCTCACTGGTGGAACCTGATCAGAAAACATTTTGTTGGTTTGGTTTTTATTTCTGTAGCAGGTCCTATCTTGGGTTGGAATTTTTAACAATGTTAGGAAAGCTCTTCCTAAAATTTATTAAAAGTTTTTATCCAAAAGTGTATTGGGTTTTTTGTTTTTTTTTTTTTAAAAAAAACAACACTCAATGGAGCTGGTTTAATCTCACTGGGCATCTTTACATGTGCTCTGGGATGGGAGGGGTGCTCCCAAGAACCTGTCGTATTAAAGCAGCCGCAGCGTCCCACGTGTTCAGCATCCAGCACTTCAAAATGGTGGTGGGGGTGCTTTAACTTAAGCTCGTTCAATGAGCTTTAGTTAAAGAGCCCCCATCATCATTTTGAAGCACAAGGGCACTGAATACTCAAGACACTGAGGCTGATAAAGCATACTAATTAGCACACTCCAGCAAACTCAATGGATCAAGTCTGCTCCAACACTAATTAGCATGCATCAGAGCAGGCTTTGGGCACATGTATAGGTGCCTGCTGTGTTCTAATAAGAGCATGTGGTAGGGCTGTTTTCTAAAATTTACTTTTACCTTTAAATATTTCAGATTTGATTCAATTATTATCCAAACTTGTAGTTTAAGATCAGACTTTGGTTGTCTTTGGCAGTGCCCCAATATGAGGAGGGCAGTCTTTCAGTAAATAGGCAACCTTTTTGGAAAAGACTGAGGCGGCCAATTGAAGATCCATGTGTTTGAGTGCAGGCATAGGAAATAGTTCTGGCAAGAAGGAGTGGGTTATGGTAATATCAGGTCACAACTTTTTGCCTTTATTTCTCATGTCTATCCAATTTCATAATGTGATGAATTTGCTCGATGTGGTCTATACCTTGTTGGATATCAGTGAGTTGGATGTATAGGACCTGTTTCAGCAGCTGGTTGTCAGACATCTTTAGGGCTTGTCTTGTTCAGTAGAGTGCTGCTGTATAAACACGACTTCAATGCTGGTAGAGGGAGAAGGAAGAGTGAACAGAGGGAAGAACATCTTTGAAGACAGGCTCACTAACTTAGTAAGGAGGGCTTAGTAAGGAGGTTTGCTGGGAGATAGATACCAAAGCCCTGAGGTAACTGAGGAAGTGGGTTACCTGGAGGAAGCACAGCCAGGAGATGACAACAGGGGAGGCCTTCTCATTCTTCCTGAGCAAGTAGGGTAGTCAGCTAGTTACCTCAGGTGTCCGTACATAAATGCTCGGAGCCTGGAAAACAAGCAGGAAGAATTGGAAGTCCTTGCACAGTCATGCAACTATGACGTGATTGGAATAACAGAGAGTTGGTGGGATGGCTTACATGACTGGAACACTGTCCTGGATATAAACTGTCCAGGAAGGACAGGCAGGGGAGAAGAGGAGGAGGAGTTGCACTTTATGTAAAAGAGATGTATGATTGCTCAGAGCTCCAGTATGGAACTGGAGACAAGCCTGCTGAAAGTCTCTGGATTATGGTCAGAGGGGGGAGCAACAAGAGTGATGTCATGGAGTGTGTGTGTGCTACAGACCATCAGACCAGGAGGATGAGTTGGATGAGGTTTCTTCAAACAGGTAGCGGAAATTTCCAGATCACAGGCCCTGGTTCTCATGGGGGACTTCAATCACCCTGACATCTTCTGGGAGTGAAATACAGTAGTGTACAGGCAACCCAGGAAGTTTCTGGGAAGTGTTGGGGACAAGTGTTGGAGAAACCAACCAGGGGCTGTACTTTTCTTGACCTGCTGCTCACAAACAGGGAAGAATTGATGGGGAACATAGAAGTGGATAGCAAACTGCACAGTAGTGACCAATGATTGAGATGACTGAGTTCAGGATCCTCAGGGAAGGAAGGACTTTTTGACTTTTTAACTACTTTATTCAGGGGTTCAGGGATACAAAAAGGTTGGCCACTTACAAAGCCAAAAAACAAACAAATTACTATCAAACCAAGAACACCATGTCATTGCATTCAGCACTTCACACCGTGACAGACACCCTTGCTACATTCCACGTCGTGTCTTACATGCTAGTTATGTGGTCGGAGTGCCGGCCACACGGTCATAACTATAAATAAACAATCTGTACCCTGCTCTTTCCAGTCATACACGTGACAACACCTTCAACTTCCCATACAAAAAGAAAGCAAAAAAGCAGCCTGGTGAGAGCCCAGGATGCGGCACGAGCTGGAAGTCGTAGTCCGACACTGAGCCAGCCCGGTTGGCCAGACCGGTCATAACATCAGAGCGTGTATTTGAGATGGCCGTCCTCCATGAGGCACAACACTCCCTTAAGGGCCCAGCTTGTCTCAAAGGCAGGCACCACCTGCCAGAGCATAGCATACTCAAACTCCAGCGAGAGGCGCACCTGCACCAGGAGGCGGAAAAGCCGCAGGACATCATCTGAGCCAGTCCCAACAAGCCGGTTTCGGTGGCTCTTGAGGACGGCCATCTTGGCCTGACCCAGTAAAAAGTCGTCCAGGCAGATGGGGCCCTTCTCAGCCACCCAGTAGGGGTAGGAGCACATATAGGTGGTCTCTGAGAAGCTCCTGCCCAGCACTCGAGCAGTGGCTTGAGTGTGACAAAGAGTGGACGCAGGCAGGGACAGTTGAGGAAGGCATGAAAGAGT
>NW_005841954.1:3490045-3493303 GCF_000455745.1 Alligator sinensis
CGCCAGTCTTCTGGGCAGTTGGTGGCTTATACAATGTGCGCCATGCCGGGTAGACTGGTGGGGAATCTGGCAGCCTCAGGCGCCATTGCCATAGTGTATCGGGGTGGCCTGCCAGCACTTGGGCATGGTGGACATGAACCACCCAGGCATATAGGCTTCTACTTGACAGAAAAGCAAAAGGGCAACCCATGTCACTGTCAGGAGGCACAGGGAGCATCAGCAGGGTGCCAGGGCCACCAGCCAGCTCGCCAGCCATGGCCAGGGTGACTGGTAATGCAGGAAAAGCCTCACTCAGGACATCTGCAGCACAGGGGACCTGGCCCGCCTGGAGATGGTCATCCAGGGTGGCTGCTGCCTTCACTGGGAGGGCCGCCCAGATGTCACAGAGGAGATGGCTCATGTTGTGGACGGAACGCATGCCCAGCCAGGTGGTCAAGGCCTCAGGTGAGAGCCAGGCTGACCGAGTGGGTCAAGGAGATGGCTCAGGCAGAGGACACGTGCCTGGCTGAGAACAGCTGTGAGACTGGCAGAGGCCAGGCTTGGCATGAGGTGCCTCAGAACTGGGTTGTGCACCAGGGGTTCCCTCAGCAAATGTGGGAACTGCAGGTGACAGGCCTGGGTCTGGAGGCGGAAAGTGGCTTGCCAGGCTCATACCATACCACGGTAGAAAGCAAAAAGCACCGCCCAGTTCAAAAGTGTGAGGTCCAACAGAAAGAGCTTCTGGTCAAAGCCAAGAGCCCCCACCCTCTACAGAAACCGGCATGCCAGTTGTTGCCAAGGTAGGTGCTCCTTGCTGTACAGGAGCCATTGAAGGGCCTGCAGGTGGAAGGTGACCACCTTGCTCACAAGGTCAACCAAACTCTGGCCCCCCTCAGCTACAGGGAGGTAAAGGACAGTTTGTGGGAGCCAGTGGTGCCCATCCCAAAAAAAATCGACCAGGAGGCACTGGAGTCTCTTGAGTAGGTCCTGTGGTGGATTGAGTATAGTGCACCGGTGCCACAAGGTCACCGCCACTAGGTTGTTTGCGATGAAGACACATCCACGGTAAGAGAGGCTAGGTAGGCACCAGTGCCACCTTTGTAGACAGGCCTCCACTCCTTCCTCAAGGCTATCCCAGTTGTGTGCCAGGAAGGTCAATGGCCCTATGAACACACCTAGGACCTTAAGGCCCTCACGGTGCCAGGTAAGGCCCCTGGAAAATCTGGGAAAGTCATGGTGATCCACACACCAAGCAACAGGGTATCACTCTTGGCCCAGTTGATATGGGCCAAAGAGGTGCATTTGTAGGTTCGCTGGCAGTCTGTCAGGGCCTCCACATCTTCCTGGGTGTTAAGGAAGATGGTCACGTTGTCTGCATATGTTGATAGTCAGAGCAGAAGGGCAATGAACAGGCCCATGGCTAGTGGTAAGGCAACACCACCCAGGCGGTGCTGCAGCGCATGCAGCAGTGGCTCAATGGCCAGGGCATAGAGCATGCCTGACGGGGCAGCCCTGATGGATACCTCAGCGTGCGGGGAATGGGGAACAGAGCACCCCATTCACCTTGAGCAGACTGGAAGTGTCTTGATACAAGACCCGGAGGGCCCTGGTGAAAAGGGGCCCAAAGCCAAAGGCCTCCAGGGTCTGAAAGAGGTAGGCGTGGTCTACCCGGTCAAAGGCTTTCTCCTGATCCAAAGAGATGAGACCAATGTTTAGGCCAAAGAGTTCACTGGCTGTAAGCAGGTCACGCAGCAGAAACAGGTTGTCTTGGATGGTTCTGCCCGGCATGCAGTAGCTCTGCTCAGGCCCAGTGATGGAGGTCATGACAGTGCAGAGGCAGGTGGCCAGTGCTTTGGCCAGAATCTTGTAGTCCATGCACAGCAGGGAGACTGGCCACCAGTTCTTAATGCAGCCAAGGTCTCCTTTCTTGGGCAGCAGCGTGAGCACTGTATGGCGGCAATTGATCGGCAAGACCTTGTCAGCAAGTCTCTCCTGGAAAACATGCAGGAGACAGGGACCGAGAAGAGGCCAGAAAGTCTTGTAGAACTCAGCAGGTAACCTGTTGAGGCCTGGGGCCTTGCCGGAGGTGAGGCCAGCTGTGGCAGCTGTCAGCTCCACCAGAGACAATTCCTGCTCAAGCTCGCTGGCCTCCAGGGCACAAAGGCGTCGCAGGCCTGCATGGAGTTCCCACGTGGACTCAGGGCAGGACGGCTCAGCCACAAACAGGTCATGATAGAAGGCAACGGTGTGCTCACGTACTTCACCCAGGTCAGTGATTACCTGGCCCTTAGGGGTCTTGAGGTGATCTGAGACTTTGCTCGCTGCCCGCCATCGCTCCAGGCTGAAGAAGTGGGTTGGGGCATCTGTTTTGGCCAGCTCTTGGCAGCGGGCGTGGATCCTCGCTCCATGGGCCGCACTCTCTGCCAAGTCATGCAGGCATTTCCTACAGAACTGGAGGCTCTTGCGCAGCACCGCATCACTGCCGGCAGCCAGCAGGGCAGGCTCAAGCTCTACCCCATCCTGATATGGCGGCACAGTTCATTGTTGGCCAGCTGCATGTACTGCTGGCAAAAAGCCTGGATCTGTACCTTGCCCACATCCCACCATAGCTTCCAGGAGGAGTAATTCAGTCTTGTGGCCTCCCAGCCGTGCCAAAAGTTGGCAAAGCAGTCCCAGAAGTAAGAGTCTTGAAGTAGGCTGATGTTGAAGCACCAATAGGGTGCTCATGTGCAGGTTCTCCCTGGCAGGCTCAATTCACAGCATGCCATGCCATGATCTGATAGGCCTGAGGGAATGATGTGACCACTGCGTAGGAGTGGCAGATGGTGCCTGGTAACATAAATGCAGTCAAGGTGGGCCATAGTAAGACCTCTGGCACTCATCCTGGCCCATGTGTACTGGCGCGTGTTGGGGTGCATGGCTCGCCAGACATCAACGAGGCCTGCAGTCTTCAAGACAGACTGCAGCTTGTGGGCTGAGGGCAGGTGAAGCTCAGACCCTGTACGGTTGAGCGGGGTGTCAAAAGTACAATTAAAGTCCCCACCTACAAGGAGCAGGTCATCATTCTCACTAGCATCACGCAAAAAGGCGGCCAAGGTCTCAAAGAAAGTGACCCTTTCCTGGCCATCAGTAGGTGCATAAACATTGATGAGTAGCAGGTGGTGTTGTGGTAGGGTGACGTGGACAGCCAGCAGAGGTCCGGGGACAATCTCCCGTGCCACCGCCGTGTCATGCTGTGGTTGTGACGATAGAAGAGTCGCAACTCCGGTGCTAAGGTTG
>NW_005841955.1:0-6460 GCF_000455745.1 Alligator sinensis
AAAATGCAGTCTTACTCTTGTATATTGTGTAGGATGTGCAGAGGTGATGAGGGTATGGGTGGGTGGGTGTGGGGTTTGTGGGGAGCTGGGTGTGTGTGGATGTGGGTGGGTAAGTATGGGGGTTTGTGTGTGTGTATGTGTGTGTGTGTGTGTGTATGTGTGTGTGGTTATGGTATTTTGGGGGCGGTGATTATGTCTGGGGAGGGAGTGGCTGTGGGGTTTGTAGGAAGGGTTTGAGGGGAAGTGAGATGTGCATGGGAGCCCCGCTTTGTGCACCTCCCTGAGCCGGTCAGCACCCACCCCTGCCCTGCAACAGCCAGGAGCCCAAGAGCTCTGCAACACCTCCCTGCCACTGCCAACACCGTGCAGCCCCAGCACAACCTGTGCTCACTTTGCACTGCCCAGCTATGGCATGTCCTGCCACCCCTGGGCATGCAGTGATAGCAGCAGATACCAGTGTGTGCAGCCGCAATCCTGCACGCCCTGCACCAGCTCCAGGCTCTGCCGTCCAGGCTGAGCAGGAGCAGCAGAAGCTGGGCAGAAACTGATGCTCGGCACAGGGGAAAGCAGCCCCTCCCCTTTGTCACCGCCAGGCAGTTTTTGGTGCAGCTACCTGGAGCCCACACTACACCAGGCTGCCCTGCGGCTCTATCACCACCACTCTGGGCTGCCCAATGGCTGCTCCATATGGTCACTGCAGCTGCACTGGGCAGCTCAGAGGCGGCAATGATGGAGCTGCAGGGCAGCCTGGCATGGTGCAGGCTCTGGGTGGCCACACCAAAAACTGTCTGGTGGTGGCAAAGGGGAAGGGCTGCTTTCTCCCAAACTGAAGAGCAATTTCTGCCCAGCTGCTGCTGCCGCTGCTGCTCAGCCTGGAGGGGAAAGCCCAGAGCTGGCTCAGCAGCAGAGCATAGGAGGGAAACTGGTGCTCAGTGTTGGGGGAAGTGGTCCCTCCCACTCCTGTTGCCAGTGCTTCCTGCTGCAGCCGCTTGGAGCCCGTGCAGGGCTGCCCTGCATCTGCTCTGCTGCCACTGCTGCCCCACAGGGCCGCCCAATGGCAGTGGTGACACAGTGGAGATGCAGGGCAGTCCTGCGTGGGCTCCAGGCAGCCGTACCAGGAAGCACTGGCAGTGGGAGGGGCCACTTTCCCCCCATGCTGAGCAGCAGTTTGTCCTGCACTGCTGCTGCAAAGCCCAGATGGGCGAGCACAGGGTGTGTGGGGTCAGGGCTGTGCATGCTGGCCCTTGCCTGTACCGCAGGCTTAGGGCAGAGGGGACTGGGAACAAGCGGGTGCACGGGAGTGCAGGGGCAGCCGGATGGGAGTGTGGGGCCTGTGCCAGTGTGTCGGGGCCAGCGCCAGCAGGGCCCAGGGTAGGGCAGCAGGAGCGCAGGGTCCCGGCCAGCAGGGCTCCATGGAGCCAGGCTAGCTCCCCTATCTCTCTACCAGCACAGCCCAGCCCAGATCCACAGACCCATGCCAGACCATGGCCGATGGTTCTGCCTCTCCACTCTGAGCCCCACCAGCACTGGCCCTGGGACACTGGTGCAGACCCTGCACGCCTGCTTGCTTCTATTCCCCCCGCCCCCCATTGCCACTTTCCCCACTTTCCTGCCTGCCTGCCAGCTGTTCCTGCACCACGTGACTCCCAGCTGTATGGCCATGATGGCAGGACTCATCAGGATCTGGCCAAGCCCTAAGGGCTGGGGCAACTGCCCACAGTCCTCCACTGCCTCCCTGCTCCTCCCCGTTCTTACCCGAGTTTCCCACTCTGGTGCACTCAGGCACAAACAGCCTCACGGTCATAGGCCAGAAGCCTCTGCTAGGCAGGGGCTTCTGATTTGGGGGGCAGGCCCAGGCAGGCCTTGCTGCTGCAGGTTCCATGGCTTCCCCTCAGTCCTACTGCCCCTATCTCCTGTCATCTTTGACAGGCAGCCAGGGGCAGATAAATATTTTCTAAAATTTTTAGGGGCCCTGCAGACTGGATAAAATGGCCTGGTGGGCTGGATTTAGCGCACAGGCCATATTTTGCCCACCCTGGGCTAGCTTGTGGGGTCAGACCCAATGTGCATCCTTGGACTCAGTGCATGGGGCTGGACCTGGAACTCAGCCCTAGATCTGGCACGTACACCTGATCTATGTGCTGGATTCAGCTTCTAGACTAGCTGCACCCCACTCATCCAGCCCACATACTTATGCTTATCATCACTAATATGACCAAGTTCCTGCTGACACCACACAGATAATTATTCCCTCCAGACAGCTTGTACAGCCCCAGAAGGCCTTGATATAGTTAAGCAGGTGGCACTATTGTTATGTGCCAGGTATGTGAACACCATAAACAGGCATGTTCCTATTTTCAGTCTGCACATAATTTTTTACTGATTTTTTTTTGATGTACCAGGGTGGATACATATTTTTTAAATTATACATGTCTTACAGTACACTGTTGAGCAAATTAATTTAACAACTTTAGTGATAAGTATATCAAACCAGGTCCAGAATGGAACTTGTGATCAAAATAAGAGGAAATAAGAACTAACAGACAGGTTGGGACACTTATTTTGGATGCAACCCATGTTTATGTCCCTGCTTTGCTTATTTTGGAGCAGGGACTTAAATCCAAGTCTCCCAAAAAACAGATGAGTCCCATAAGCACTAGGCCACTGACTAGTATGGATTTAGAAAACTGCTCTCTCCTTTACCCCTCCACCTGATCCCCCCTCTCAAAATTTAAGCAGCCACAGGTTTATTCCAATATAAAAAACAAACCTCAAATCCTCAACATTTTTAATATAACAGAAGGCTCAACTTCCTGCCCATCCTGATTGCCAGCCCCCTTCCAGTCTATGCTGCACTTCTCACAGCTGGAAAAGAAAAGGAGTGAATGGTTTAGGTGTATTCTCTAGGAAGACTACAAGTTTGCAGAGTTCAGACCAGCCTACAAATGTGTGGCTTTTTTGGTCTCATAAAGGCAATCAAATAGCTTGTATACATTTTTTTATAAACATTTCCTAAATAATATTAACATCATTAAACAAAGTAGAGGCAGTTAGACAGAATTCAAGTTTAAATTTACACAACTATGTAGAGTGCCTTATGAGTATTATTTTATTACTAGATTTCTTAGGAACAAGGAAAGCTTTTGATTTGGCTTGTTATACAGAGTAAGTCATCATCACAAATGTTTATATACAAAATTTGTAATCACTACTGAAATCCAGAAGATGAAAAAATAATTGATGCAAATAAAGAAATAAACACAATTATTAAGACAGAAATTTCCTATGAAGAAATATTTAAATTAATAAAGTTAACCAGCAAAGACAACCATTTCCCCCCTGGATGTCAGAATGCAGTTATTAGTAATACTACATAGCCCCTCTTCTCTCCCAGTTACACTAAATAAAGTTTAATGTTTTGTAGATTATCCTTTTTTAAAACTGCTTACCTATTTCAAACATTAGTTTGCCTAGAATACAGCAGATTTTTATGTCAAGAAATAATGTTAATAGTAATTCTAATATAATAAAGGGCTTAGTCCATCTGTCTGTCTGTCCATAATGCTCTTAGAGCATTCTGATTGGTTACTAAAACAAACAATCCAAGTGCTCCAAGAGCATTCCACATAAGAGGCGGCAGTGACAGTGTGGTGGAGTGCCACCATGATGGTGGAGATGGAGTGGGAGTGGCGAGCTAGTGCTGCTGGCCTTGCCACCCCCACCCCCCCCAACCCTGCTCCCTGGAAGCGGCAACAATGGAACAGACAGAGCTGAGGAGTGAGGCCAGTGCTGCTGCTCTCCCTTCTCCCCACGCTCCCTGGAAAGTGGCAGCAACACTCTGTTCCTGCCCATCCCCCATCATTCCTGACAGGCAATTGGCTAGTTCTATTGTATATTGGGCTGCTACTACTTGAACAACACAGCTCTAATTAAAAGGAGTTCTGTAGAATACATTTTACATCCTTATAAATAAATGAAGCTTCAGCAAACTTAAGGCTCATACATCTTATACTGAGAAAACTCATTGATTCATGGAAAAATAAGGAGTATTCAGTAGGAGTTGCACTTGTTCATGGGCATATTTCCCCAAGGAATACATGGACATAGTGTAAATGCTAACAGTGCTGGTTTACTAGTATTTTTTCTTTCATATCTCTCTATTTTTAATATTCCTTTTTCAACTTTATAGATATTTTTTCAGTAGTTTTAAAGGCCACTCAAAATAATGAATGTGTCTAAAATTTTAAAGCTATTATTGGCTCAATATTTAAAGGTGTTGACTGCTGACAGCTTCCACTGATTTTGGTGACTCCTACTGCCACTAATGTAAAACTTCAGTAACTTTGACTGATATAGGATTTTAATATGGGTAAAACTGCTTTGTTTTGAATTTAAACAACCCCTAGTTAAAAGGGGCAACTTGCATCAAAAAAGCAAGCATAATCACATTTAGTTAACAAGTCTGTTTTTAGGTAGCTCTGAGCCAGGGGTCGGCAACATATGGCCCAGCCCAAGGAGCCACTGGTTCCATCCTGTGGAGGTGGAGGGCTTGGCACATCAGGGCTGGGCAGCTTCCAATGGCACCTATGCCACTGCTGCCTCTCCCCATCCTCTCAGCTTGTCATATGTGGGCTGGGTGACTAACATCAATGGTGAGGGTTTTCCCTGTGCTGACGCTTGCGCCAGGCAGCTGAGCGGTGCACCAGTGGCACTGGTGCTTTCTTCCAGTCCTCTGCTCTTTGGCTGCAATATGGGTCAGATTTTATCTGTTGAGGAGCTGTGCTAGGGTCAGGCACCTGTAAACGGTGTCTACATTACTGCTGATTCTCTGCCCCCAACCCCAGGCTGCAGCATTGGCACAGCTTCCAGCCAGTGGGAAGTTGTTTTGGGACAGGGAAGCTTCTAGCTGTGCTTGTGACACAGCAGAGTGGAGTGGGAGAGGGGGAGTGGAGAGAAGTGACAGGAGGCCTGGAGAAATGGCAGGGGCTAGGGTGCAGCTCCCAGCTGCCAGTCCCCAGCTCGCATATGGGGAAACACCCTGTCACTGATGCATCATTGAAGTCACCCAACCCACATCAGACTGAAGCCAGGTTGTTCTCACCCGCAGCTTGTTACATGTTGCCAGTCCCTGCTATAGGTGACTAGCATTCAAAAAAAGGCATCTGAGGCAAGACGACTGACCTAAGATGAACTTCTTTAAATGCATCTATCCATATATTTATTACAGCCTAAGAGGTAGTAGTTTGGCTTCACTCCTAGAGCCAGGGGCCCTGGCAAGTAAACAGAAGGAAGACAGAGTTCAGGAACCAACCTAATACCCGGAGTGCCAAAACATGGGGCAGGAGTTAAGAGTCACGTTCAAGATACCAAGCTGAGGTCAGGCATCATGAATCTGAGACACAAGCTAAGATCAGGAATGAGAATTAGGGAGCTGGGAAACAAGACAGTATCAGGACTTTACACCAGGGCAGAAAGCAGACGATGCAAACAGACTGGGAGCCGTTTACAGAAGGGAAATTCAGCATGTTGTGCAGCAAAGGTCAGGCTTTTGTGCAATCCGTTAAAGGATGGGCTGGAGCCAATGATGTGATTAAAGAAAGCATTTTTTGGAACCATACTGGGACTATTTACAGTAGGAGGTAGGAACTAGACCCTTACACATCTGTCTAGAATTCCTATAATCAAATAAAATCTTCACTTTCTATTCAGAACCAAATAATATTTTCTCAAACATTCTTTTCATAATACCATATTTATTATCACAAAGCACTATGTCATGACAGACAGAGAACTTAGTGATGAAGCACCTGTAGAATTAATAATAAATATGGGTATCAGTCAAATGAAATCAACTGAAAGAAAATGGATTTCTTTCTATTTTAAGAACAAATGTTCTAATATATGACAGGATACTAACCCTGCAAAAGGTTCCAGGTTGATGCCATTTTGTCAGAAGATAAAAAACTAAAGAAAGATTACACTGGAGGGAATGTAATCAAGGAATCATCCTGTAGGTGGCAAATAAACAGATTACTGGAATTGAAAGCATAAAGAATGTAAACAGACCCCATAACCCTGGAATTAAGGAACAAAGCAAAATCAAAACACTATAAATTTGGGAAAGCAGCTGTCAAATTTCTGAAGTAGCAATTAAAAGAAAATAATACAATTGGAATTTCTGATGTAGAAATAAGCTCTGGAATACCTGTATCTTATCTTACATCAATACCACCAAACCTTTTCAGTTTTTTAGGACAAGAAGCTGTAAATAGATTTCTCAGAAGTTGGAGACCACTTTTCATTTTTCAGTAGCAAAATAATTAGAAGGGAAGTCACGGCTCATTGTTGCATTGGATAAGATGAAGAAAACTTTCAGTTCCAGTTTCATAGTAGCTAGGGTCAGGAGGGACCTGAACAGATCATCTAGCCTGACCCCCTGCCACAGGCAGGAATGAATGCT
>NW_005841955.1:6968-25759 GCF_000455745.1 Alligator sinensis
GGGAACTCCCCAGCCTGTATGTATGCTGTGGATTCCTTCTCCCAAGGTGCAGCACCCTGCATTTGTCTACGTTGAACCCCATCCTATTCTCATCTGCCCACTTTTGTAGTCTGTCTAAATCTAGTTACAGCCTCTCTCTCCCTTCAAGTGTGTCCACCACGCCCTGCATCTTAGTGTCATCAGCAAACTTGGACAGAGTGCTTTCCACCCCCTTGTCCAAGCCACTGATGAAGATGTTAAACAGTTCAGGCCCAAGGACCGAGCCCTGAGGTACCCCGCTGCTCACATCTCACCAGGTTGAGTATAACTCATCCACCACTACTCTCTGGGTATGCCCCATCAGCCAATTTTTTACCCATCCAACTGTGCAGGCATCAATGCTACAGTTTAATAAGTTTAACTTTAAATAAATGAACAAAAATATCTACAGATACAGAGAGCATGGAGTTTGCTCCATCCCTCTAGGCCTGAAGTCTTACTCTTCCTCCATTCTTGTCTGAATAAATTTCCCTCTTGGACAAAAGAACACAGATTCTACTGATCTTCTCTAACAGAACTGAAAATCAGTTGACAAGCGTGGAGAAGGCAGACAGTACGGGTGTGAGAAACGGGCTGTATTCGATTCAGATTCAACTGAATCAGGGATACAATTCAATTTGTTAATTTGAATCACTGTCCCCAATTCAATTCAGCTGAACCCGAATCTGAAGATTCGATGCCGATTCAGAGAATCAGCAATTCGACCATAGACACAGCTTTAAATGTTTTTTCTACATACCTCAAGATACCAGGCATGGCTTGTGAATGCTGCAATGGTGGGGGAGCATCCCACAGGAGCACAGGGGTCCAGCTGTGTGGTTGGCAGCGAACCAGGAAGTGGACCGGAACTACTTCCAGTCTACTTCTGGGTCTGCTGCCAAGCACACGGCGGGACCCCCATGCCCTCCCAGCTCGGTGATCATCTGTGGGGGGACCCCGAGTGTCTCCCCAGACCCAGGAGGCACCAGTTGCCCAGCCGGGGGGGGAACAGGGGGGCTCCCCTGAGTGCTCCCCGTCGGACCCAGAAGTGGACCAGAAGTGCTTCTGGTCCACTTCCGGGTCTACTGCCAAGTGCACTGGGGACCCCCCCCACACACACACACACTCCTGTGGGATGCTCCATCTGCCCCAGCATCTCAGCATTCACAAGCCACCTGGTACCCAGAGGTATGTAGAAAAAACATTTAAAAAGCTGTGTCAATGTCTGAATCATCGAATCTTTCCAAATCTCTCTGAATCGATTTGGAGGGTTCCAATTCAATTCAGAGAGAATAAAGGGTCTCCTGATTCAATTCAGATTCAGAGATTCAGCCACCAAATCAAGCTGAATCTCCACCAAATTGAATCAGCAACTGAAGCTTCACAAAGCCCTAGCAGGCAGATCCCTCTCTTTATGGATACACCTAACTGCCATCAGATTGTAAAATTATCAACTACAAGAAATAAGACAGCTTTTTCAGAGGTTATGAAAGGGCAAATAGAGAAAAAGAGAAATTGAACTGTAAACCATAGGACTTGTATAAATAGCTATGCATACAGATAAAAGAAAGCAGCCATTGACACATGGTATAAGAACACCCCTAACGTATGTGGAAAGAATCCAAGGGCAAATTAAAGTCTGCAGTGTACAAAATGCTGCAGGTCGCATGGGTTTGTCTTACAGGTGGCTTCCCTGAGACATCTGCCTTATTTCCCATTCCTCCAATTCTATTCTTCAACTCCTGTTCCAAAATCTGCATTATCTGCCTTTTTGTTTTTTAAATGTCCACTGAAGCTGTTACAGATCTTAGTAGAAATCAAATTGAACCCACAGGCCTGGCTAACCCACTAAAGCCAGACTTTACAATGTCCAAAAGGCCAATGTCACAGAAACCCAGAGTTTACTATAGACCTGGCAGGCATCAAGTGTAGTAGAGCCCATTTACAAACAAAAACTGAAACTTAATTCAAACTACCACAAAATTAAACAAAATGTAAAGCTTCTCTGTGCTGAATGCAAACAGTGATACACATACGTTACCACATGATACCCTCATTCCTCTTCTTTTATTTACAGCTGTGAAACAACACTTCTAGCACTGAAAACTTTTGGACCTAACATGCTCAAACTTTTTTACTCAAAATTATTTGGAACATTTCTCAGTTATGGCCACATCTCTGCTGGTAAAGCAAAACACATGTTTTCTATAGAGGGACCAAACAAGAAACTACACTTTTCTGAGAATTTTTTTAGCAGAGTTCAGATAGATCACATTTTTACTTAATTTCTTAGTCTGTTTAGTGGTAAGAAGCAAGTCTTTACCAAATCAGTTCTCAGATCAGTTTTGCTTAGCAAAACAGTTTTGCTTACCAAAAAACCCCCAAATAAACAGAAGCATGCCCCAAAGATGGATTTCAAATTAACTGACAACTCAGTTACCCTACAGGCAACTCAATGAAATCATTTTTTCACTGCAGACTAGAAAAAAAAGTAATTTATTTGGGTTTTAAGGAAGGAATAGTGATAAATACTAGCAACATTATATGTATTAATAGTACTACACTTAGTAGTAATACAACACAGTTTTGATGCAGTCCAAAATTATGTTAGTCTTCTTTTGCAGTTATGCCAGACTTCATACATATTGTTTTTGATACAACAAGATTAATAGAATCTTTTTCATAGTGCTCCCATCCAGCTTTTAGCCATTTTATATTTGTATTTTTGATTATTCTTCAAAATTCTTCCCGAGGTGTAGCACCTTGCGTGTCATTATTGAGCTTCATCCTGTTGGTCTAGCCCAGGTTCCAAACCTATCAAGATCCTTCTGAATTACACTGCTGTCTTCCAATGGGTTTGAAATCCTTCCTAGTTTCATGTTGTCTACAAATTTGCTCAGGGAACTCTATTCCAGCATCCAAATTCTTAGTACATACGTTGAACTGAGCCCAGGACAGACCCCTGTGGGACCCCAGTCAAAACCTCCTGCCACTCTTACAAGGATCCATATATGATTGATTACTGTATGCTTGTGGCTTTTGAGCCAATCACCTATCCACCTTGTAGTTTTGTCTAGCCCTCATTTCTCCAATATCTTTAAAAGGTCATGTGAGAATTTGTCAAAAGCTTTACTGAAGCCCAGATACACTATACCTAGTGTGTTCCCTTCATTCGCTTACCTAATAACGTTGTCAAAGAAAGAGATGCAATATGTTTGACATAATTTATTCTTAGCAAATCCATGCTGGCTGTTCATTATCAGGCTTTCCTCTTGCAGTTCCTTGTAAAGAGTCATTCTTATGATATACTCTAGTAACTGAGTATTGAAGTCAGGCTAACTGGTCTACCATTCCCCAGGTCCCGCTTTTTGCCTTTTTTTTAAAGAGGAGCACTATGTTGGCCCTTTTTCTGGTACCTTGCCCATCTCCCATGACTTGGTAAATATTATTGCCAAGGGCTCCAAGATCGTCTGTGCCAGCTGTTTCAGTGCCCTGGGATGAAGTTCATCTAGTCCTGCTGACTCAAATCCATTAAAACCAATCAAAAGCTCTCTGACTTTCTCTTCCATTATTTCAGTCCTCTGCTTGTCCCCTTCCATATCCAAATAATCACTATTAGCCATGTGACAAACAACATACCTCTCGCACCCCAAATCCAGATGACAAATTGGTGTTTCTGTCCTCTGCTGAAGTTACTTATCAACCACTGCCTCCTCCTTCTTCTGGGTGGAGTTGCCTTGGAGCCCACATCCATGGAGCCCTGCACACTTCCTGCCTTTTAGACTTCTGGGTTCTGTGCTTCTTACCTGCTGTTATCTGGATCTTCAGCTTTTTGCCAACTCTTCTACTGCAGGGTGCTTAAGAGTAGCTTCCTGACTTCAGATTGCCTTATAAGAGGCTAAAGACTAGTGGCAACATGTGACTATTAAAGGAGGAGGATCTCCAGTTTTCAAAAGGAACACTTTTTCCTGACTTCTACCCAAGAAGTCTTCATATTCCCTGATAAAATGTTGTGTGAATACCTGTACTTCTAAACCTTCAATCTTTCCTTGAAAGTAAGACACCAGCTTCACTTGGCACAAATGAAATGGTCTCAGCTTTCTGGGAGGAACACAGACACAGCACCTCCCACACAAGTAACACCTGTTGGTCTAGTCTCCATTTATACCTCCTATGCTCCCTGGAGTACTAGGTTCTAGATACAGTTGGTGATTTGACAATTCAGAAAATACTTGGTCAAGTAACCGGTCAAATTATAGTCAAATAGTGGTCCAATATTTTCATCATTAATTTACTAGAAGAGTAGAAAGAGACTATACTCTCCAACAGGTCAAATATTTACATTAATTACAAAAAACAAGCCAGCTGTTATTGTGAAATAATGAAGTTAAATTCTAAAAAACTGTAATGAACTTTTATAACTATATAATTATATAACTATAACTTGTAAGTGTAAATGTGAACGATATTCAAGACTTAACAGATAGTTTCTCTGCACTCAGGTAAATATAATGTCCCATATAGAAAGGAATCAGGTTCAACAACCAAAGAAGAAGAAACACTAATAAGATGTTGTAACTCTGTACATTCTTCTTCTAGGGAGACACCTATCTAGGAATGAAAGTATTTCTGGTGTTGTTCACAGCTATTAGCCACGGGACCTCAAAAATCCTTTTCTCTTCTGAAAGAGACTGAAAAAGATCAGCAGAGGAGTCGGTTATAGGAGAAGAGCCTGCTCCTAACTGGACAGATAGACAGACAGTCAGACAGAGAGTGACTGAAGGTTATTGGCTTCTCTTCCATCCAGAACACAAAACACCAGCAGACTCCTTCAAAACCTGAAGAAGGGTGTTTGTGCTGCAAGCTTGCAAAGAATAATTTTTCCAACTATTTAGTTGGTCTAATAAAATATATCACATTTACCCAAAGAATCTTGTCTGTCTGAAGGTAAGGATCCCTCACTCCTCCCTTGCTAGCAGATGACACTATGAAGCAATTAAAAAGGTAGGCTGCCACTTAGACAAAGGCATTCTTGGCTTTGTGGAATATTTGGCATTTTTTATTTCAGTCAAATAACAGGCAATCAATTGAACAGGCAATTGACATTGTTTGACCAGTCAGTTTACTAGCTTGCCGAGCCTAGTTTTCGAAAACAAACTAAACCAACCAACCACAGAAGCATGTCTGGATACGCATACATACGCATATACTGCTGGTTCTTGACTCTCTCCTGCAGCAAACTGCCAAACAAACCCCCTCTACCAGTCTCTCCTCTGTTCACAAATGGCTGTCATTTATAAGGCTGCCTAGCCAGGCCTGCCTGCGCCTGTCTCAAATAGTTAGACTAGTCTCACTGAACCAAAGCATTCCACACAGGGCTGCAAGCACAAACCCTTTTGTGAAGTAGTATGCCTGATCATAGTTTTAAGAAGGTATATCTATTCTGCCACTTTCAAGATTGTTACAATCAATAATACAATTTTTATTTTTACCTATTTATTTTAGTGGTGATCCTGACTCTTGTCTGCCACATTTTGATGGAAATATGTTTTTCTTCTTTTATCGGGAGGGATGGATTAAACACCACTAGATTTTAACCTGAATGTTTATTCATTTTCCAGCACAGAACTCTTGAAGTCTTCTTCTAAGGCTATGCAAATACTATCACACTTATTGAAAAAAACTCAGTGATTAATTATTTTCTCTGTTAATTGTCTTTTATTAATTTTGAATTGCACAACATAAATTATTAAGTCTTAAATGGTTCATAATTTTCTTTTCCACTTCTTTACAGATAGTTTCTCTGCACTCAGGTAAATATAATGTCCCATATAGAAAGGAATCAGGTTCAACAACCAAAGAAGAAGAAACACAAATAAGAAGTTGTAACTCTGTACATTCTTCTCCTAGGGAGACACCTATCTAGGAATGAAAGTATTTCTGGTGTTGTTCATGGCTATTAGCCACGGGACCTCAAAAATCCTTTTCTAATCAGTAGGTTCAATATATTCACTTTTGCTTTTAGTTCTTTGATTTTTTTTCTTAATATAAAACTTAAAAGAAAGATTTTTACTTATGTTTGCCAAGCTCCTGTGTTTTTCCATGTTTCTCCGGTTCTTTTATGCCTTGCTTATATCAACAAAACTTCAAATCGGAGTCAATCTCTACTTGTTGAAGCTCTTCCTAATCTATCATCCAGCCAGTTTGACTCCCCATCACTCCAGCTGTTAGAATTCTTTTCCACTTCCCTGCTCTCAACCACAACACTCCCTTCCCTTTCATCCTGGTCTCTCTTCATCTCCGCCCCTCTCTGGGGCCGTCCTAACTTTATGGAGCAGTAACTCCAGAAGCGCGGCTCCCGGTAGGATTTCTTTGCCTTCGCCAGCTCCTGCCTGCTCCCAGGCAGTATCGGGATCATCTTCTTCCCTTCTTCACACCTTTCAAGCAGTCACTCCAAAACAGGCAAAAGTCAAACACAAAGACACCACAAATCAGACATCCAGAATTTCTGGTCTTTAAACCACTAGCTCCCAGCAAAGTCTCTTCAAGGTAGTCCCATTCTTGAGCTGCTCCCTTACTTCAGCTTTCAGGCAAACTCCCTCTTTTAGCTTTTCCTCTGATGACTTTAAGATATAATCCAGCTGCTAATTGCCTAGGGTTCTAGGCAATTATGTGGGAAAAACTTCCCACATAAGCGGATCATTCTTTACCATATTTATTACAGGATTTTTTTTTTCATCATCCTCTGAAGCATATGCTATTATCTGTAGAAGCATTACTGAGTGACACTATACCAAATGACACAAACATACCTAATGAAACCCTTTTACACAGGGTTTCTAGACTGACTGAAATAACATTTAATGTCCTGGATATTCCAGTTTTGACATCACAATGCAAAGGCTTGGATTGATCATTAAGGTGTAATCAAACTTTTAAAAAGTTTAACATGGAATCTCCTTGCTTGATGCATCTTTCAACTATAAAGGCTTTTACAGTTGTTTTATTATGTCTTAACCAGCTAGTATTCAGGACGTAAATCCATTTGTCAAAACCGATATAAGATGTTGCTTATTTTAAAAATATTCCTTCTGCATAGCCCACATTGTCATTAATTGCATATAGGCTTATATATTTACATCATCTAATGAATTGGCCAGCTGCAAACTCAATAAAACTGCCTCAACCTTCAGTAGCATATTCCCACATTGTCTTTTAGTTAATGTCTGGAAATAATGGCAAAATGAATTCATCCTTAAATAGTGACATTGCCATACTGTAAAAACAGTTTAAAATATTACGTCTTTCATTAGCAATAAATATATATATACTGAACTCAGAAAATTATGTAGTGAAAGTCAAAGAAAAAGTAAGTGCCATTTAAATCTTTGAGTTGGTTTAATGATATGGATCCAATAAAACCAATGTTATTGGTTAGCCAGGTTGTAGTCATATTGGTCCAGAGGCAAAAGCAAGAGCAATCATAACTTATGGTAGAGGTGATAGCTTTTAAATTAAATTAAATTAAATTAAATCAATTAAAGACATTTTAGTAAAAATCTACTTGCTCTAATACAAGATAGCATCTCTACCATGAGTTCTGATTATCAATGTTGTTGAGAAGTTTTCACTTTTAAACAAAACATATTCACAAAACAACTAGACTTCTTGACATATATTTATTATGAGAAAAAAATCTTTGGTTATGAATTATATATTTTAGAATTAATTTTATCAAAATATGTTGAAATGCCTTTTCCTTAATAAGGGTTGCCTCCAAATTTAAAATACCCAACAACTGCAAATCTTTTGCAGGCAAATTTTCTAAAAGCCAGCACAATTCATGTCTTGGCTTTGCACAGTCTCCATTAACAAGTGCACTACATCATACAAAAATTAAAATTGTGTGTCTTTCTGGTGCCAGGACTATTACCTTCAGTGCCTTGATGCATATATATATTTTTTTTCTCAAGATTTATTTCTCTCTGCCAGTCCCATTTTTTTTTTTAAACACGAGTTTCTATTCATGTTTCTCTTTGGTTTTCTTCCCTTTTCTTAATTCCTACACACCAATATGGTCATTTTAAAAAAAATTTCATTCTTACATGGGTTGTATCAACCTGAATTAAAGTGTGATACTTAAAGGTGGAACCTTCAACTTAGGACTTCCTAGGCCTCTGAATGTGGGAAGCGGTAAGGGAAGAGAAGCAGTGGACAGATCTGTCTGGAGAAGCCCTATATAAAACTTTTTTTCTTAGCATTCATTCTTTGCCTCTGTAAGATACAGGCTACTGGACTAGAAGGAGCTGTGGTCTGATATAGTCTGGGATTTCTTATGTTCTTATTTATTTATTTTTATGTCATCCTATCCAAAGATGGCTCAAGGTGGCTTGCAACATAAGTCACAAAGTCAATGTTGGTTATGTAAAAAAAACCATTTTTCTGAAGTTTATATTAGTTTCTGTCAGTTAAGTCAAAGGAGGGGTACCAAATATCTGGCCTCTGTGGGGCTCTCAGAGTGGCTGTGAATCTGGGGGCAGGGCCTGCCACAAAATTCCCAGTGACAAACCTCCAATGGGAAAGTGCATCAGTGGTGGGGTAGGGGAAATGATGGCTGAGTTAACCCCTGTGCTGCTGTCTGCTTCACTGTGGCTCACCATAGGGTCCAGATCTGTTGTAGGAGATTCTTTACAGTCCAGATCTGACCCAGGGGCACAGATGAGTTTGAGAATCCTGAATCCAAGAATTATTCTCTAATTTCTTCTCTCCCCACCCTTTATTTTCCTTCCTTTTCATTTTTTTAAGATCTATTTAGGATTATATTTTTAGAATTAATTCTTCAAATGCTATTTGTAACACTTCACTAATTTCCAAAGCTTCAATTTTTTGGAATTCTTCATTCCTTCATTTTGTTCCCATTAATCATTGTAAACCTCATTTCATCCATTTTTACCTCTTCCCCTAAAGATGCTTCTTTTTGTTTAAGGTCTTCTCTCTTCTTCTTCAAAAGAAGTTTTGTTCTCCACAGTGCCCAGAAGTTTCAGGGTTCTGCTACGTAGAGATTATTTAGAGAAGATTTTCAAGTCGGAAGCTAGATGTTTTCAAATCCCTGCTTCCACTGGCCACATCCTTATGAGCAGGAACATGCACTTTGCGGTGCCTCAACAGGTTTTGCTTCACCATGCGGCATATTTGCAACATAGTGGCAAAATCAGAAATCAGAATGTGCATAAGCTCTTTCTTGTTACTGAGTCTTTATTGTCCGACTAGTCACTCTGACTCCAGGCATTCTAGCCTGTTCCTTTCCCACAGACTTGTTATCTACTATGCCATCTGGGAACTGGGCAATACCGCCCCGTTTTTTGCATGCTCAAAATCACTGGTGATCCTAATAGCTTATGTTCAACTCTACTTTAGTTATCAATTCAGGGACATGTGATGGTTGAAGCAGATGAACACGTATTTTGCAGAGGTTTTCTTCATAACTCTTGACATCACAAGAGATAAGCATAGGCATACAATCTAAAAATCTATATGCAGTTTCCTGCCTTTATTTCTTCACAATTCAAGAATTCCTTAGGATTCAGTCAGAGATTTTCAATGTGTCCAGGATCCTTCCCATCTTTCTTCTCCTTTTGCATGGTTTATCCTTCTAGTCTGGTCTCTTTTCCCTCACTACAAAGATCAGCAGGCGATCCTTTCTTATTTAGCTTCTTGTCCTTTTTGTCAAGTAATCTCCTGGTCAGCCACAAAATCTCAGGGTGATCGTCAGGTAATCTGTTGTTCAGTCACCACCCATCTTCAGGTCTGGTTTGGAATAAAAGGTTTGTCCTGGGCAGTAGTTAAGTCTTTGCCCAATGGATCAAGGTATGATAAACTTCCATCGCTTGTCCATTGTTAAATTCTCTAATAGAAATAATTCTACTTAAAACATGCAGGTGTTCAACCTCCCATTTTCCTTCCCTTTGAGGCTAAGTACAAACAGTCAAAAAGCCCGAGGCTAAATCAACTGAATCTTCACAGGTTAGTCTAAATGCATAGATTGAACCAATAAGCAAGTGAATAGGCATTCACTTTTGATTCTGGAAATGGACCCCCAAGCATGCAGTGGCAGTTTATGTGCACTGAACTTCTGTTGTGTTACAGATTTTAACTGGTTTCTGATCACTTATACCAGTTTATGTGTAATTTCTGCCCCTAGCCTGAAAGGCTTTTCCAGAAACTCATATTTCAACTCAACGTATTTAAAATTATTTTATATCTCATGCCTAAAATGATTTAGAACTAGCTCATAAACATTTATTCTTGTGCCAACACTGTCTTTTAGTTTAAATAGATCTTTTCTTTCCTTCTTTATCTGAAGATTATCCAGGATGTAAACAACCCCCAAGATTGTACCTGTAGACAGAAAGCTTTCTGCTCCTCACTGTCATTTTGATAGGTTATCCCAGACTAGCTCTTGTATTATCCTCTCAGAAAACAGACTCTTCACCCTCCTCTGGATGTGTTCCAGTCCTACCTCATGTTTTTCACACTAGATACACAGAGTTTCAGATAATGGCATTAGCACTTTTCTATCTCTAATGAAAATATGTTACCTGATATATCCTAAGATCACATTTCCTTTTTCAAACCACTGCATTGGTGGCTCATCCTATGATCTCCTGATACAACCAGATCTCTCTCCCAAGCAATTTCCAGATAATATGGTCTCATGTTAGTGGAGATTCTGTTTAGTCTTTAACAGTATGACTGCACTTTTTACTATTAAAATTCATCCCATTTCTGTGGCTCTCCAAAATCATCAAAAGCTAAGTGTATGAAATTCCTTCTCTACTAATGATGCCTCCCAACTTTGTATAATCTATACCTACTTGTCAAGGTAGTTGATGAAAATAAATTTCAAAACCAATCTCCTTAATGGAGCTTATTAGTGATCTCCATTAAACAGTTACCCTTTCACAACACATTATCTTCCTTTTGAATAGTCCCATATAGGATTGCATCAAATCCTTTACTGAAGCCCAGTAGGTTAGACCTACTGCATTACACTTGAATGAAAATTCAGTTATCTTTTCAAAGAAAGCCTTCTGGTTGGTGTGGCACAATCTATGTTTGGTAAAACCAAGTTGAACGTTACCTCATTTTCCATTTACTTCCATGGTTAAAATTATTCTCTCTTTTAAGTTTGTTCTAATGTCTTGCATATTATTGAGGTAAGATTAATGGGGCTTCTGGTTGTCCAAATTATTTTTTTCTCTTTTTAATATAAAGAGCATGTCAGCTATTCTCCAATCATAAATAGCACCTCCTACATTGATAGAGTCCACTAACATTGTTGCTACTGGACATGCCATTTCATATTCCCAGTTCTTTCTGGGATGAAGATTATTCAAAACCCCTAAATTAAAGGACATTCACATTCACATTTGTATTAGCTATGCTGTGGCTGAACCTGTCTTCAAAACCATCAACCTTACTGATTACTAAGAAAAAGTATGAACTAAAGGCTGGAAGCATACCCCGATTTCTTAAATATCTACCACAGCCTGACTGCAAAGAAGTCCCATTTTTCCCTTGTTCTCTTTGTAGTATATTAGTAAAGATTATTTTGCCGAACTCTGTAGGAGCTCAACTTGCCTTTAATTTACAAATATCCAACTCCCCCTCCCCTCCCCTCCCCCCCTGGCACCAGAAATAAAATATCACTGCACATGACTGGTCTATTTTTTCTCAATATGTATCTGATATTAGGAGATCTTTACTATTAGGCTTTTAAAAACAGAAGAGGCACCTATTTTGTTTTTAAAATTGCATCCAGTTATTCTCCATACATGAAGTGATTTTATACAAAAGTCGATTAAACCTCCAGGTTCAAGGGAGGATTCATGATTAGAGGCAAATAAAAAGCAAAGGTTTTCATCATTAAAATATGCATAAAGCATCCACACTAGATTAAAAAAGAAAAAACTCTGATAAAATAGATATTCTGTAATGACATTACTCCTGCTTCTTGGCTCCTACTTTAGGACATTATGTACATTTTTTGTAAACAGAATGACATCAAATAAATACCCTGCTTCTCCATCATTTTCTTGTCCTAATGGAAACAACCTAGAAACCCCTGGACTTTGTATTAACCAGTAAGCTCAAAAGAGGCAATAATAGTATGGATTTTCTTTATTCTTCCTTTCCAAATATAGGACCTTGCATTTTTGACGAGTTAGGCTCAGAGGCATCAATGGAAGCCCTTTCCTGGATGCCATGGAGAATATGGCTGATGTAAGAACTCCATAGTCCCTCTCCTGGCAGCATCGTCTTGAGTGGGGGAAATAATAAGGATGACAAGGGGCCAAAGAGACAAGGTTTGCGTGTAACATTTACATCCTCTGAATTATCTATATATTCTTATAACCTACCTCATGTAGTAAATGAATAACTTAAGATGATACACAAGTGAACACTATTTAAATTAAATGTCTCTCCTAAATAAGAGACTACCAAAAATATTTATTCAGTTTTGCAACTGTATTTACACACCTCCTCTCTTCCTAGATCTTAAGTCTGGCAAAACATTTTAATATTCCTATGAGTTTGATTACTGTTCTATCATGCAAGAGATGTTCTAAAACCAGTCAAAATACACTGGCATCTCCAAATCACAAATTTCTTGGGACTCAATTAATTTAAGGAAATTGAAGACCACTTGCTATGTATTTGAAATGCACTGAAAGCACAACATAATCTATTGTTGCATTTTACTTGTCCCTGAACAGGGAGACTTTTGTAATACAATAAGTATAGCATTGTTATTGCAGTTGCTGACAACAGATACCAGGTTAAAACTGTTTATAGCACTTTAGTATTATAGATAGTTTGGATGCTGCATCAACATAAAGTTATAAAAGTAAGATAATGGATTCTCTTTTTTGGCAAATTTGATCATTAATGAATCATATAATCATACATGAATGACAGATTCTTGATCTTTCAAACACTATTTTGACTATTCTTCATGTGCACTCAAAACCACTCACAGATTCATTGCACATTTCATAATATAGTCATTGTAGTTTCATAGTTTCATAGTTAGTAGGATGGGAAGGGACCTGAGCAGATCATCAAGTCCGACTCCCTGCCACAGGCAGGAAAGAATGCTGGGGTCAGACGACTCTGGCAAGGTATTTATCTAGCCTCCTCTTAAAGACCCCCAGGGTAGAAGTGAGGACCACTTTCCTTGGAAGTTGGTTCCAGATCCTAGCCAACCTGACTGTGAAGTAGTGCCTCCTGATATCCAGGCTGAATCTGCTCTCTGTCAGCTTATGGCCATTGTGCCTTGTTACTGCCGGTAGTGCTCAGGGGAACAGGGACTCTCCCATTGCCTGCTGGTCTCCCTTGGCCAGTTTATAGACAGCCACCAGATCGCCTCTCAGCTTTCTCTTGTGGAGGCTGAACAGGTTCAGATCCCATAGCCTCTCCTCATAGGACCTGTCCTGCTGCCTAGTGATCATGCGAGTGGCCCTCCTCTGGACCCTCTCGATGTTGTCCACATCCCTCCTGAAGTGTGGCACCCAGAACTGGATGCAGTATTCCAACTGGGGCCTGACCAAGGTCGCATAGAGGGGGAGGATCACCTCCTTGCACCTGCTCACAATGTATTTGTGGATGCATGATAAGGTGCGGTTAGCCTTTCTAACTGCATCCCCACATTGGCGGCCCATGTTCATCTTTGAGTCAATAATGACTCCAAGATCCTTTTCTGCCTCTGTGCTGACGACAAAGGAGTTCCCCAGCCTGTAGGTATGCTGCTGGTTCTTCCTCCCTAGGTGCAGCACCTTGCACTTGTCAGTGTTGAAACCCATCCTATTCTCATCCGCCCACCTCTGTAGCCTGTCCAGATCTGATTGCAGCTTGTCCCTCCCCTCTAGTGTGCCCACCTCCCCCCCACATCTTAGTGTTCAAATTCACAGATGACAAGGTGCTATTCACCCCCTCGTTCAAGTCGCTGATGAAGATGTTGAACAGTGCAGGCCCAAGGACCGAGCCCTGCGGAACCCCACTGCCCACATGCTTCCAGGTCAAAAAAGACTCGTCCACTACTTCTCTCTGGGTACGGCCCTTCAGCCAATTGGCGACCCATCTGACCATGTAGGGATCGACACCACAGTCGCCTAATTTTTTAATGAGAATAGGGTGAGAGACAGTGTCAAAAGCTTTTCTAAAGTCCAGAAAGATGATCATTTTTTTACTATTCCATATTTCAACCTGATGTTTTCTAATATATTAAGACTACCTTCTTGTCTTAGCATTCAAGACATTATTTGTCTTCTTGTATCTGCATATCTTTTAAAACCACGATCAATTACATTCTGATTTGTTAAACTTTTGTACACAGCCTAAAGGCTGCACAGATAATATAGTTAAGCAATAATTTCATGCAATTTATCTATGTTGCTAATTACCTCAAGTAGAATTGAAATTGTTGCAATCTAATATAAATCTCGCTTTTACATTCTATTTATGTTATTTCTTCTGTTTCATTGTCTTTTCTTGATAAAATTTACCCTTCATACTATTTCTGACATACCCATTCATGTTTTTATGGAGTACTACAAGTCTTTTCTGGAGAAGGTTTTTGAAAAAACAAACAAACATGTTTTATGCTACATATACAGTATTCCAAAAAAGGATTCTGCAATTTCAGGAAAGGGATTGTATTAGTTGGCTTGCTGCAAAATTCATACAAAGGTATTGGGAAAAATATTCCTTTTCTGACAACCAGGGAAATAATTATCATCACTGTATGAGAATACTGTTAATTTTCTTCAAACCTAGGAAAGAGATGCAGACCAATGCTTAAGAGAAAGCAATAATGGGTATAGAGAGCAAGGATGAAGGTTTTTTGGGGGGGTAGGGTGGGGGGGCGGGTAGTGGTATCTTTTACTAGACCAACTACATGACTGGGAAAGATTTTAGGAAGCTTTCATGCCTTCCTTCAGTTCAATAAAAGGTATTAACCCCTCCCCGCCCCCCACCAAAAAAAAAATCTGTGCCTCTTGCATATATCCTGGACTACCATAGCTACATTGTTTCAATACTATACAAAGCAATGCATTTCTTACATTCCTACTCTATAGGGAGACCAAAGTCTATTAAAAACACTGGACAGCCTAAAAGATGTGTCATATAAAAAGAAAAGTCAGGATTTATTGCACCCTGAAAAGACTAGACTGTGTAACAGATCCTAAGAACATTCTTTCCAGATAAACTCAGGAACTTTGGCCAAACCGCTCGCTAGCACAGAAGGGAGATTACTTAGAGTGACAGCAGGGCTACATTATGATCCATTATTCCAAACACTCTGAACTTCCAAGTAAAGTAATAAATGCTCTGGGTAGCCTAGAGAAAAAGCAAATATTTCAAAATGTCTGAAAAATTTATAGTAGATTTAAAATGGTGCCTGGGACATCAGAAGCTTTTGATAAATTAAAGAAGCAAGGTAAACAACATTAACTATGCACCACCTTCAGCTCAGTCCTAACAAGATTCAAACAAAATTCTGCTTCCGTACATATCCTTTCTCTAGAAACATGAATGTAAGCAAATACATCCTATAGCAGAAAATACATGCCAACAGACCCAAACTATTTGAACTTAAGACTCCAAAGATTACAAAAAATGTTACTACTGCAAATTTTATTCATAGACGAAATGAAGGGAATGAAAAAGTTTTTTGTGTAACCCGGGCAGTACTCCAAGAGGTACCCCCTCTCCAATTGAAGGGATCAAAGCAGGTGCACAAGCACTGTGGGAGGTGTAGGGACTCTTCTCCCCCTATAGAGCAGAGCCAGACCACCAATGGGGACTTAACTATATACCTTTTAATGAGGGAACAATACTGGGAACATAACCAGTATAAATCAGGGGGGTATAGGGGACACTACACTGCCCCAAAGGGGCAGGATTCAACAAAGGTTAGACACTTACAATCACAGGCATATTCATCCAGTTGACACAAGACAGGGTTAACCAAAATGTAAAACACAAACAGCAGAATAAACAATACTGGTTGGTATTACTGGAAATACCAAAGGCACAAAATACAAAATGTCAAATTACAAGGAATATAGGGCCTAGGTACCTGGAGGGGGAGAAAGAGGGAAAACACAGTGGTCCCTTTCCACTGCAAGATGAATTTCTCCTTGTTAGCTCACTCACCCCAAGTCACCAAAGCTGGAACTTGAACTCAGATCTCCCACAAAGTAGGCAGAAATGCTGACACACAGCCACCAGTGCTGGTACTGCTCCATGCTGCTAGGGGTCTTGACCTTCCTGGAGCCCCGGCCTCACATCAAGCTGCCTGGCCTCTGATTGGAGGAGCTGGAAACAGAGCTGGGAACCTCTCAGGTCGCCGCTCAGATATTGCCAGAGCTGGGGAGCCTCTCCTGCTGGCCACAGCCTCTCGTAGGGGATCCTGGAGCCCAGCGGGGAGCCTCTCCTGCCGGCTGCACGCCGCGCTGCTGAGGACCCCAGTGCTGCCTGCAGGTCCCACTTCTTCAGGTTCTTCTTGAGCAACTCCTCCTGCCCTGCTCTTGCCAGCTCCTTGAAGCTCCTTCCTTGTGGTCCCTCACTGGTCTCTCCTGAGTCAGCCACACTGCCCCTTTTATCCCCCTCCAGGTGACCCAAGGGACCAATCAGGGGACATGGAGGGTGAATCTCTGGGGCCTGATTGGTGAGGAAAGGGAATCTCAAGTCCTCCAATCATCTTTTACCCCTTCAAAACCCCTGGGCCAAATCATTACCAGATTGGTGAGGAAAGGGAATCCCAAGTCCTCCAATCATCTTTTGCCCTTTAAAACCCCTGGGCTAAGTCAGTGCCAGCTAGCCCATCACATTTTGTATCAAATTTAACCTAACTCTTCCAACCATGATCTTGAAGCCACCAGCCACCTCTGGACAAATTCCTCCAACAAACAGAGCTCAGTGAGAAATCCCACAATATTTTGAGGGCTAGGCAGAATGTCAATGATTTTTTCAGGTAATCTTGTGCCCAAGTAATTTTCAGTTGCTTTAAAGTTAAGTACAGAAAAGTCAAAAAGCCCAAGGATGAATTGGTTCAACCTTTGCAGGTTTCTGTAAACTGCTTAGATTGAACCCAGGAGAAAGTAAACCAATGTTCGCTTTTCACAAATGAAAGGCAGCCAGATCCCTTCAGTGGTCCACAGCAGGAGCCAGGGGGTGCTAAAGCACCCAGTCAGCTGAGGAGGGACCGTAGGAGGAACCGTCCCACCCAGTGGCAATGGATAGGGACTGCACAAGGTGCACATGCACCCTTTGAGAGCATTTGTGCACCCCCTGTCAGGCTGCATTCCCTGCTTAGGTGACAGGTTGGGGGGCAGGCGGAAGTGCCAGTGCCTGCTGTGAGAGCACCAGCCAGAATGAAGCAGCGGATGAAGTGGCTGCAACACTCCCGGAAATGGCTGCAGCTGCTTCTGGAAATGGCTGCGGCCACTTCTGGGAGCTCCACGGCCGCTTTCAAGTGAGTACAATCGGCCACGGGAAACCCACCACACATGGTTGGCGAGATTGGCCATGGGGGGACCCCTCCCTCTCCAGTTGGCTAGATTGGCTACATGGGGACCCACCCCACCGGGTCATTGACTGGTCACTGAGTGGACACGTGCCTCCCCTGACTCAGACTGCACCAGTTGCCCATGGTCCCACTAGACCCCCAACTGGGGTCTGCTGGGGAAGGCGGAGGATGGAATCCCCCAGTGGGGTGTTTCCCTATCTCTCCCTGTGCCCAGAGCCTAACCCTCTAGCCACACCCCCTTATCAGTCCTGGATGGCTGAGGAGGGAGCCTGGGGGGAAACTCCCCTCTGTGCTGCACCAGAACCCCAGCCAGGGTCTCCCCCACTCAAGGGAAAGGGGGAAGGGGGGAGGACCCAAGCAGGGTGCTTCTTCTTTTCGCCCCATGCCCAGTTTGTCCTCCTAGCCACCCCCCTTCCTCAGTCTGGGCTGGCTGAGGAGGAATGTGGGGGAAAACCCTCCCCCCTGCCTGGCACTGAACTCCCAGCTGGGGTCTCCCTAGAGTGGGGGGAAGCGGGGAGGGACGTTTCTCCTCCCCCCGCAACCCAGAGCCAGGAGCTGGACCTATCGCCTGGCCATGTGAGCTCCTTGCCCAGCAGCCAGCTAAAGAGGGAGTCGGGGGTGGAGAATGGACTCCTGCCCAACTCCAAACCCCTAGCTGAGCTGTGCAGGGCAGGGCGGGGCGGGGAGCCCTCAGCGGGGCCCGTTTCTCCCCCACTCCCCTCTCAGCCAGCCTGCTGGCTAAGCATGGAGCATACCTGGGTGCTTGTCCCAGCTCCTGGCTTGGGCAGGGGAGTAAAGACCCCACTGCAAGCTTCCCCGCAGCTGGGAGCTGGGCTGATCACCAGGCCACACCCTTTGCTTGGCCAGTGGGTCAGCCGGGGGGCAGGGGGAGGGAAAGGGCCCTCATTGTGGGCTTCCCACCTCCTGTCCCAGTCACAGCCTGGCTGGCAGGGTCCAAAGCCAGACGGGGCAGGGGTGTTTTCCGCCCTACTTCCTTCTCAGCTGGTCTGCCAGCTGAGCAGGGGGCATAGCTGGGTGATTGCCCCAGTTCCCGGCTGCAGGGAAGCCTGAAGTGGGGGCTTTATGCCCCCTCCTGAGCTCAAAGCTGAGCTGATCAACTGGCCACACCCCCTGCCCAGCTGGCATGCCCGCTGCGCAGGGCGCGGGGCGGGGGGGGCGG
>NW_005841955.1:25769-27272 GCF_000455745.1 Alligator sinensis
CCCTCACCCTGGCTGTGGATCCCCAGTCAAACTGCGCCTGGGACAGGTGGTGGGAGCCCCTTAGTGGGGGCCATTCCCCCCCACCCCACTCCCTCCTCAGCTGGCCCACTGGTCAGGTGATCGCCCCAGCTCCTGGCTCAGGTGAGGGTGTAAGCTTCCACTCTGGGCTTCCCCAAACCCAGGAGCCAGGCCAATAACCTGGCAACATTTCCTCCCAGGCCGGCAGACTGGCTGAGCAGAGACTGAGGAAAAAAACAGCAACCTCCTCCCACTCCCTCTCCCAACACCATTTCAGACCCCCAGCCAACTGCACCTGGCATGGGGGAGGGGTGGAGTCCACAGTGTGGGCTTTACTCCTCTCACCCAAGCTGGGAGCTGGGGCAATACCCTAGCCATGCTCCCTCCCCAGCCAGTGGGCTAGCTGAGGGAGTGGGGGGTGAAATGCCTCCCCTGATGTGTCCAGCAGAGGGGGGAAGCCCGCTGTCGGATGCAGTATTCCCCATGCCCAAGTTGGGAGCTGGGCCAATTCGCCCACCCAAGGAGGATGTAGGGGTGGGCCCACGGGAACCTGCCCAGCCCCTGGCTGCTTGGCTCCTGGGGATGGAAAAGTCCCTGCTGCTAGCTGGGGGTGGGGCTCTGGTGGAGCAGAAAGTACACTACAGTTGCATCTTACCCAGGGGTTACATTCTAAAGGCAGCACTTAAGACGAAAATCGTGTGTATTGAAATCGCATATTAATGTGACAGCAGTGACTACCTCTGCCTCCAAAACCTCCCACCGCCGCCGCGGAGCTGTGCTTAGAGCTGTGCGGCTGGCAGCAGAGGTGTAGCACGGGGTGGTGGTGGGGATGGCTGCATGCCGCCCGGCCACCACCACGCCGAACGGCTGCCCACACAGCTCCGGGCACGGCTCCATGGCGGCGGCGGGAGGTTTTGGAGGCAGAGGCAGTCACCGCTGGCAGCGTGGTGGTGGCCAGGCCTCTAGGTAAGCGGCAGTGACACGTGCAGACTCAAGCCCCGCGCCCCCCTCCCCACCCGTGTATAGCTGAATTCACGCAAGTTAAATGCGCGTATGATGCGACTGACCTGTACAGCCCAGGGCTGCACAGCATCCTGGGATGTTGGAGTACTATGAGTTAAGTTGAATTGGGAGGGGGTCTGGGACAGAAGTTCCATAAACTGGTTTGACCTAGATCAGGTAAGCCTGATACTACATCCAACAAGGTTTATCTTAAACCAGTTTGGGACATTTTGAAACTGGTTTATGTGCACTGAACTTCTGTTCTGTTATAGGTTTAAAATGGATTCCTGATCACTGAAACCGGTTTATGTGTAACTTCTGTTCCTAAAATCAGTGCCTAAGTAACTTAATTTTCAAATACTGCCAATCCACAACACATTATGGATAATGCTGAAAAATAAAATCAGAGTCCAAGCATCAGGAAATTAACAAAATTAAGAATAAACTATATTGCAACTGATATTGAAAGACCTACAACATGGG
>NW_005841955.1:27282-39614 GCF_000455745.1 Alligator sinensis
TTACCACAACAATTCAAAAGTAATAAATATCACTGAAAATTAAGGCCATGTGCAGGCATTATGGCTGCCTATAAACATGCTCATTTCTGACCTGTTCTACATTTCAATTAGAACGTTCTAGCATTGCCTCACCATCACACGTACTAAGCCCCCGTGTTTTAAAGTGGCCACGGGGGCGCTTTATGTAAACTGTGTTAAATAAGGTTTAGATAAAGCATCCCACAGTGATTTTTAAACACAAGGGGGCTTAATACATGTGACAGGAGGTGTTTTTATTACAGTGGCTGTCTGGGAACTGATTTAATTAAAATGTTCCCATTCACCCCCGAGCACATGCATAGGCAGCCTAATTTCTGCCTGGAGTTACCACTTTCCCAGTACAAACTATGAGTGTACATGAACTCATTCAACTTCTCCCAGGGGAAATTCCCCCTCCAAGAGAAAGATCTACCATGTGCCAACTAGGGATGTAAATATTGTTTAAAAATATATCCATTTAACCTCCTCCGATTATATTGGTTAAATAGTTACTTGATAGCTCATACCTAGTTTAGCAACCTGTCAGGAATGGACCTGGCCCCTTATGTCTTCACTGCGCTCCCAACGCTGAACAGGCTCCAAGCCACTGGCAGAGGGGCAGGGAGGCAGCGAGCATTGCTGAGCCAACAGTGGGGACTGTCCAGCTACAGAGTCACAGTTTCTTTTCACCCCCATGGCCAGGGGCTGGGGCTGGAGCTGTAGACAGAGCTGGGGCTGTGGACCTCCCCTGTGCCTGGATCCCACCACTATGGGGAGGAAGGGAGATGCCAGGCCTCCCACAGGGTTCAGGTGGGTCCTTCCTGCTGCAGCAGTGAGACTCCAGGCCATGTGGTAGGTCTGTCTGGCCCCCCTGCAGCTGCAGGGCCAGGCTGCCTGTGCCTCCTGCCACACTTGTGCTACTGCAGACCAGATCTGAAAAACTTCTCCATGCTGCCATGAGCGGTTTTCCCCAGCTTGCCCCAAGGGAAGAGGGTGTCTAATCCCAGTGGGGCAGCCTCTGTCACGTGCCCTGCATCCTTCCCTCTCCTACCCATGGTGCTGGGACCATGTGGGGCTTGGCCCAGCCCTGAGGTGGGACTAAATGCACAGCTGGCTCAGCCCAAGAAGGCATTGTGGCAGCTGAAGCAGGCAGTGCTAGGTCTGAGGGGTCACCACCAGCCCCTTGCGTGAGGATTGAAGCCCTGCATTTCTGAGAGCTGGTGATAGTTGCAGTCCTAACACTCCCCGCAGGATCCCTGCAGTGCCGCTGCCCCTCCCAGTGCCGCTGCCCCTCAGGAAAGCCCTGTGGCTGTGTTCTCCATGCAAGAGGCCAGCAGTGACCCCTCAGACCCAGCACTGTCTACTCCAGATGCCTTGGTGCTTCCTCTGGCCAAGCCAGCCACGCACTCAGCCCCACCTCAGAGCTGGGCCAGGCTTCGTGTGGCTCCAGCATCATGAGCAGGAGGGAGAAGGATGCAGTGTGCCTGAAGGAGGCTTCCCTGTTGGGACCAGACCCTTTCCCCCTCTTGAAGAAGAAAGTTTGCTCCAGTGTTTGTGTGTTGTAATGCTGATTTATGGGATTGCCAGGCATGCACAGTTACTGTATTGTCTCAAAGGAGTGAACTCCTGTTTTGTTGGCCTACTTTGCCAGCTTGGGCATGTGCAACTGAGAGAATGTGTGAGACGGGAAAGATGCGTGTCTGTTTGGAGGTAAAGGCGAATGACAAGGTGTGATCAACAAGTGACTGTATCTTGTGAAAGAGTGGTTTGAGTGATATGATTAGATCTGATACAATTGGCATTGAGTGACAGGACATTCACCTCAGGAGACTGGCTGTTAAGAGTGGTGCAATTCTTACATATAAAAGTCTAGATTTTGGTGCTGGACTGTGAGTGCTACAGTCTGTCTGTGAGTGTGCAGGAGTGTGGGTGTGTGTGAGGACCTTGTGAGGGTCTGTCTGTTTTTGTGGTATCTTTGGGTGCATCTACATGTGTTGCTATGACGATATCATTACTGCACCATGATTTAGTACCTTTTGGAAGTACTAAATAATGGTGCAGTAACAACCCATACTGTGCTGTACAAATGGTGCATGGTTATTTTTTGCAACTACTTTGCCATGGTGGCATGCTATACTGGGGTAGCATGTTGCTATGGTGAAGTAGCTGCTGGTCACATGTAAATGCCCATGTATACTATGTCGTTATAGTGCACTGCTACGGCAACATAGCACCACTTGCAGATGTGCTCTTTGAGTGTGAAGGGGTTTGTATGGTGAACAATAGGTTCTTGAATGTGTTTGATTCCACTGGGGTATTGTGATTCGGCTCTGTGAGCGGAGATGGGATTGCAAGCATTAGCGAGGCTGGTAGCTCATCCCGTGGAGGGAGCAAGACACTGACCACTATCGCCTGATCTCCTGCATTGGTTTCCTGGAACCTCCCGTTTTTGCCTGACTTGGATTGGCTTCTTCTTCACTTTGGTTACTGGGTTGACTTTGATTTTGCTTACTGCTCATCTATTTTAATATTGGTAGAGTATAGACTGTATTTGTGTGTTTCCTGTGTTTGTATTTGTTAAATCAGTGTTACAGTTGTCATCTCTTACCTCCGTAAATATTCCTTATTGCCTGTTCAGCAGATCTGTTCTTATTTTTAACTTTTAAACCTGATTCCCTGTGTGTGTCAGTGATAAACAACTCAGCAAAAATCAACACTGGCACATCAACATCTTAGTGTGCTAGTTGTCCTTGCTGAGACTGAGCCTGACACTAACCTACCATTATTGCTCACTATCCCCAGCAGGCTCTTTTTTCAAATGTATTTGTTCCTGCTACACCCCGAGGCGAGCTGGGGAGAGGCTTGCCTGGAAGCATGGAGGAGCCTTCCACGTCCAGGCCACAGTGGCACAAGCGCAGCAGGAGACACAGGCAGCCCGTTGCCCTGCCCAGGTCCTGTTGCTGCAGGGGGACTGGGCAGACCCACTGTACAGCCCAGAGTCTTTCTGCTGCAACAAGAAAGTCCTGCCTGACCCCCATGGTGGGCCCTGCACTGCCCATGGGGGGCAAAGGGAAGCTGCAGCTCAGCACCTAAGCAGTGTCCCCTGGTGGCTCAGCTGTGCCAGTTGACTCCTGCCTGTAGATCCCTGCCAGTGGCCTGGGGCCCACACAGTTCCAGGGGCACTGTGAAGATGTAAGGGACTGGGGCTATTCCTGTTGGAGGTTACTAAACGGTAAGCAGTGAGTGCATCTACACGAGACGCTAAATGTACAATAGACTAATTCTACTGCATATTAGCATGTCACAGCAAAATCTGTACTAATGCATGCTAGAATTAGTCTACTGTGCATTAGCATCACCAAAAAAACCCAAAACAAGTGCCAATTACAAGACATTAAGTCAGTACCTGCTATTACAGGTACTAACTTAATGTGCTATAATTATGGTGCATTAATAAATGTGTAGAGCTGCCCAGTAAGTGGTATATGGTATCAATATAATCTCTGTTTAACCATTTACATCCTTAGTGTCAACCCTTATGAGAGAAAATCTCTTGCAAGAAAGAATGCTTGTATGCTCCTCTCCTGGTTTGCTCCATACGTGGAGTGATGGAGAAAAGCAAAGTCCCTCACCTGTTCTCCAGTCTGAGGAACAGTTGGGGAGCTTTGTGGACTGGAAAGAATCAGCTGACTTTGCCCCCCATTCCCGACTCCCCACATTGGGGTCCCTTGTCTGGGGAACAGGTTGGGGAGTTCCCACAGTTCCCTCCACTGTGCTCTTGGAGACTGGTCCCGAGGAGAGGGAGTATACAGGCTTTCAGTGGGCAGCTGCCTGTTCTCCTTTGCTCTCTGCATCTTCCCAAGATGAGGGTGAACCTGGTCTGGGGAAGTCACGGGGAATCTTTCCCCACTGCACCACTACCCACAGGAAACAGGAGAAGTGGAGCAGCTACTGCTCTTCAAGACTTGCATTGGTGAAAATTTCTGAGAAATGAGTGCCTATTCATGGTCTAAATGACGGTTCAATGATTTTCACAGCATAGTGTGTGACATGAACACTACAGGAATTTCAGACAATCTAAAGCTAAAGTTCTTATTACTTGACTGATTGCCATTCTAACACTAAAGTTCATTTTCCTGCATTTAATATTCTATGTCACTTTGGAATGACATCTACTAGCTGTAATTCTGATTTTGCATAGACTTAAATGAAAAATAGCATATAAGCAGAAAGTCCTTTTTGTAAATTATAATCACTAACAGACCTCAAATACACACGTTTGCCAAAATGGGAAAGATTTAACCAGCAGCTCCTTAAGTAGCTTAGTGACTTATATAAGGTGGTTCTGACTCTAATTCTGTAGAGAAACAGAGAAATGCTGATGAGCTTCAGTACTTAAATATACATAAATTATCACAAATATATGCTATTCATTTATCCGAATCTTGAGAATAAATCACTATAAATGGTTTAGTTACACAATCCCTGCCCCAGAGAAAAACTTCATTTACGTCCAAGTGTTTTAAACTATATATCTTTGTATCTGAATACACTCTAAGCCAATTCCAACTATATATTGGCATGCACTTATGGAATCTGCAATAGGTTACAAGAAAGAATAGATTAATCTTTGTAGGAATAGAAATCTGCTATAGGAATACATTCTGACAGACAAGACACAAAGAAAAAACCTTCTACTACAGAAATAATGTATGAGTTCCTAAATCATGTTATTTCATTAAGTCCATGTTACAGTGGTGAAAGCTTTTTGTTAGGTATTTGGGATACAATCCCTTGCCTTAAAGCTGGAAACAAACAAAACAAAAGCAGGCAGCATGACTTTCCCTCACACCAGGAGGATAACACAGCCCCCAAAGTATAACTTAGTATAGGCTAGAAGTAAGGAGGTTGGAAAGGACACAGAGGTTTAATAAGCTTACCTGGAGGATAGTAATGCCAATCTACAGAGATTTAGAGGAACTAGTAAACACCTAAGGTGAAAAAAGTGGACAAAATAACCTTCAAAAAATTCTATCTGAAAATTGTGCACACTCCTGAGTTACTTGCTTAAGAAAAGGAATAAGAGGTATTTGTTTTTTATATAAGAATTTTACAAGATGCTTGGATTTTTATATTTTATGTGAAAGCATCAGGTCATCACATGGGTCATCACATGGTAAAAGTCCATTCATGAGCCATGCTTACTCTCTGCCCCAGGATCCCATAAGTCTAATTCTGGCTCTGCTTGAAGGAGGGACATTTTTTTCTTTAAAGAATACTTTATTTGTATTTACATTTTTAGGCAAACATTTCCTATAGGAAATGCCTAATTTCAGGTATCCAAATCCATATTTAGGAACGCTGAATATGTGGCCTTTATGGGGTACTACAGTATATTTTTTTAGGGCTTTGTCCAGCCTCATTTCCAATGTCTCTAGCAATGAGACTCTCAAGAGTTATGAGAAGTTGTCTTAGTGTTTCCTTGCCAGTGTATCCTTGCCAGTGGCCGCACTATGATGTCTGCCAGTTCCTTAAGCACTCTTGGGTGCAATCTGTCTGGACCAGCTGATTTGTGTCCAGGTGTTCCTTCACAAGGTCCATGACAATGACAGGTGTATATTCACCCTCACCCTAGCTATCCCACATCATGTTAGGTAGGGTGGTCCCTACAGGCTTTGGAAAAACTGACACGAAGTAATCATTAAGCAGGTTGGCCTTTTCCTGGGTGTTGGTTGTCAGCTGTCCCATTCAGTTTAGCAGGGGTCCGATATTACCCTTTTCTTCCAACTCCCCACATATTTGAAAAAGGACTTCTTATTGTCCTTGATTCATGTAGCCAGTTGGAGTTCAGTTACAGCCTTAGCTTTCCTGATTTACTCCCTATAGGCGCGGACCAATGCAGAATACTCTTCCTTAGTGGTGTTTCCTGTCTTCCATCCTTATAAGCCTCTCTTTTTAGACGCAGGAGGTCCACAAATTCCCTGTTGAGCTAAAGGGATTGCTGTACCCTTTTACTACCTTTCCCTTGATGGACACCCCTTATGCTTCTAGGATCGCTCCCTTAAGGAGCAACCATTCATCATGAACTCCCTTCCCTTGCAAGTAATGGCCTCTCAGGGCCTTGACAACAAGCCTCCTCTCCTTACAACTTTTCTCTCTCCATTTATAATACTCTAGATAATTATTTTCTTCCTACATCCCGGTGACCTTCTGAGGTATTAAATTCACTACTTGTAAAGAGCTCTGATATTTACTACTTGTAAAGACCTTGCAGGAGAAGCTGAGAGGAGCAACCAGGCACACGTGGGGTGCCACGCACACATGTGCCCCCTAACCTTACCAGCGGTGGCTGAGACAGCAGAGGTAGTGGCAGGGGCAGCAGCAGCTGATCCCCTGAAGGTAAGTGAGGTAGAGGAACTGGCGCAGCTATGGAGGATCTGGAGGGGGATGATTATATGATAGAATGGGTAGCAAACTGGCTCAGGGGTCGCACTCAGAGGGTGGTAGTGGATGGGTCAGTGTCAACCTGGAAAGATGTGTGCAGTGGAGTCCCTCAGGGCTCAGTTCTGGGGTCGGTGCTGTTCAGCATCTTAATCAGTGATCTGGACAAGGGGGTGGGAAACACCCTGTTCAAATTCATGTATAACACAATAATATGGGATGAAGCTAACACCCTGGAGAGGAGGAACCAGATCCAGGCTGACCTCAACAGGTTGGGGAAGTGGACAGAGAGCAAAAGAATGCAATTCAATAAGGACAAGTGCAAGGTGCTGCATCGAGGGAGGAAGAACTGCCATCATACCTATAGGCTGGGGAACGACCTTCTCAGCACCACTGAGGCAGAAAGAGATCTTGGAGCTACCTGCTCAGCACCACTGAGGCAGAAAGAGATCTTGGAGTAACTGTTGACTCCAGGATGAACATGAGTCATCAATTTTATGAAGTAGTCGGCAGAGCCAATCGCACCCTGTCATGCATCCATAGGTGCTTCACAAACAGGTCCAGGGAGGTGATTCTCCCTCTCTACATGTCACTGGTTAGGCCACAGCTGGAGTACTGTGTCCAGTCCTGGACACTGCAGTTCAAGCGGGATGCAGACAACCTGGAGAGAATCCAAAGAAGAGCCACTCGTCTGATTGGAGGCCTGCAGGGAAGGCCCTACGAGGAAAGGCTGAGGGACCTTAACCTCTTCAGCTTCTCCAAGAGAAGGCTGAGAGGGGACCTTGTGGCAGCGTACAAATTCATAAGAGGAGAGCAACATGAAGTAGGAAATGATCTGTTTACCAGGCCCTCCCCCGGAACAACAAGGAACAATGGCCATAAGCAACTGGAGAGAAGTTTTAGACTGGACATTACAAAAAAGTTCTTTAAGATCAGGGTTGCCAGGATCGGGAACGGGCTTCCAAGGGAGGTGGTGCTCACCCCATCCTTCTGGGTCTTCAAGAGGAGACTAGACAGGCACCTGGCTGGGATCACATGATCCCATGTTTGGTGACCTTTTTCTTGTCTACCAGGCCCAGGAGGTCAGACTAGATGGACCACTGAGGTCCCTTCCAACCCTAGAATCTATGAATCTATATCTTTTGGACCTCATGGGGCTGTACATAAGGCTACATGCAACTCACACCAAGGTGTATCCAAGTCCTGCTATAAAATATCTGTATTGCCAGGCACTCTGGTGCCCCAGCTTAATCTGCAGTCAAGAAAAAGAGTGCTGCAGCTGTGTACACACATTCAGTAAGACCCTTATGACCATTAAAATTAAACCTCAAGAAAAGTTTCTATCTTCTTTAATCTGCAGGCCAGTGATTCTCAACCAGGGTGCTATGAGATCTTTTCAAGTGTTCCTGGGGTGTCACACACTGTTAAGTGTGCTAGCTAACGTGATTCACAAGATAAAACTAGAGATCTAAAATTGGAATCCGTAGAGTAAAAAATATTCTGATCTACTGTGGTCTTTCTGAGATCTTTGCAGAAGAATTCCTGTATTTCTTTTCTGTAGTCAAAAAACAAGTGAAAACCAAGAGCTGGCATTTTCTGAAGGATGCTTTGAGTCTATTGAGGGGTGTTCTGCATCTAAAAAGGTTAAGAACTGCTGCTGTAGGCATTTAAACACTGGTAAATGATCTGAATTCTCCCAAACTCTGCCAGTTTGCCATACTTTGCAGCTGACAACACTGTAATTATTAGTAATCTTGTTTTAAACCTATAATCGCAATATTTTAATCACTGTTTGAGTAAACAGTAATAATTAAATACTAAGCAAAAAATGCCCCTGAAAGATATTAGGTGCATGATAATTAGTCATGCAACTATCATCACTGATGTTACACTAAACATATTCTTTTACATTTGAAGCTGAAAATGAAGCTAAGTAAAAATAAATATATAAACTTTAAGATTTTTTCCCTCTGAAGTATTACTGAAATAACACTAGGGATATTACTAGTTATATCTTATTTAAGTCCTCCCCAGAAATTTGGCAGCTGTTCTCAAGATTAACTTCCAACACACTACTGTTAACTAATTCATTAACGTTAAGACCAAATGTTAACTATGAACAAACCACTTAAATGTACCAACAAGTGTTTCCAAAGAAAAGCTAATATAAGTTACAAGTAAGTCACATATTGTGGTGGAATCAAAAAATAAGAGTACACAAAAATAATGTGACAGACAGCTGACCAAATGGTTACCATAAAGTTACCATAAAGAGGAAGTGAATTTCCAATTCATAAGACTGCCTTTTCCTGAAACTTCCTGATTCAATTAACTCCAGCTAATACAGACTTCTCTTTTTTTGTAAGTCCACTTGTTCTCTACTCTCATCCATCTACCTAATCCCCACAACCAAATATGGAAACTATGGATAACAGTGATTATCAAGAATCCCTTGACAGCCACACAAATCTCCAGTCTTTCTTTATTTTCTATTCTGTTGGTTCCTCTGATCAGTTATAAAGTTTCCCAGTCTTTAGCAATACAAAGAGTAAACAGCTGAAGGATCATGAACAGAGGAATTTATATTATTTGGCTCTATCTTGCTCCACTTTTGATGCCTGAAGCACAGAACACTTGGAATACTGATTAAAGCCATAGACTCACAGATGCTAGGGTTGGAAGGGACCTCAACAGATCAAGTCCAACTCCCTGCCTAGGCAGGAAAGAGTGGTCAAATGACCCCAGCCAGATGCCTATCCGGCCTTCTCTTAAAGACCCCCAAGGTAGGGGAGACCACCGTGTCAACTTACAAAGCAACAATAAAATCTAATGAAAACATCTTGAAATTACTGCCTAATCCTGGAAAGACTTGTACAAATGATTCCCTTCTGCAAATGCTTTCTCCTTCCTACCAGAAAAATATACAGCATGGTATTTGGACCCTTCTTATTTCACTAGTATTACTATTGTTTCCACTTTAAGTTAAGTCCCACAACACCACAGAGTAGAAAAGGGGAGTTCAGAGGCAGATAATGAAAGTAATCTATCATGGAAGACCTTGCATAAGAAGATATATTAGGACTGTTTCATCTGGAGAAGACAAATAATAGCAAGGAACTTGACAGAAGAAAAGAAAATGATGAAAGATGTAGGTGAGGTGGCATCTACACTCCAACCTTCCATCATAATATTATGGAGCTCATAATATAATGGAGCTAAGGACACTGAATTCCTATATTGGTTTCTTATTGACTTTGGCCTAGTTAAAATATGGATTTTCAAATTTCAGCAGGCTGGGTCTCCTGATGGTATAAGTTAATGTTGTTTGATAGACTTCAGTGTAAGTATGCATGTTTACACTAGCTGAGAACATGATGCTACATCAGTGGTTGGCAACCCTTTCAGAGGTGGTCAGGTGCTAGGACATGACTGCTGCTGCCATTCTCCACAATATAGTAAGAGCTCCCCTGGCCACTGCTTCTCCCTATGACAGCATGATAAGAGCTCCTGTGGCTGTCTCTTGTCCCTGCAGTGGTATGGGAGAGCAACTACTACCGAAGCCCTCTGCTACCAAATGCTACCAAAGCTCCTGCTCTGTTGTCCAGATCAAATGGCTCTGTGAGCCATAGGTTGCTGACTCCTGTGTTGCATTGTTAACTTGGAAAAAGAAAAAATCATTGCATGTACTTAACAAGACCATGACAATGTCCCTTACCACTGCATGCCCAAATGCTTGGCTGACATCTCTCCCTACTACAAAACTGGTCCAATGAAATATATCACTAAGCAAATCTTGCTTTCCTATACCTTCCAACAGTGAGATCTGTTTTATTCTACCTGAAGTGTACTAGTTGTAGAATAAACTCTAAATCTGAGATTAAGAGAATACTGCATTTATATGCATGCACATAAATCCATACTCAACTTTACAAAATGTGGGTGAGCATTCCTAAAACTTAATCTATAAACAGCAACCAAAAAAGGTGTGCTTTGTAACAGAACCTCTCAATACACAGCAAATATTCAACTTCAAAAACTTCCAATTGATAATGCTCTTATTCTAAACTGTATATTTGGATATTCATGGTAACAGGCAGGTGCTTAAACTTACCCTATTGATATTGCTGTTGCTTAAAATAATCTGAATTAGTTTTTTCTTAAATTCGTGTAGCTTCTTGAAACACTTTTTCAGAACATGATTAGATAATTTAGAATCAGTTATTAAACTGCTCAAAACACAAATTGCCTCAGTCATAAAATGTGTGACTGGAAGTTTAGGACTGTTGTAGTAAATAATCAGGCCATCAAGCAACTGAGAGACAGAATCTGATACTGTGGAGTAGTTGTTTTCAAGCTTTGTAAAATCAGCTTGAAAACTTCCTGCTTCTGTCAGTTTTCTTAGTTCAAGTAGATGCTGCAAAAACTGCATATGAGCAACGAGAGTTTTTTCCTTGTCAGTACAATATGGAGTCAATTTAGGAAGTATTTCAGAACAAAATTTAGAAGATGAAGTGTTACAACTAAGCTCAGAGTCCAGAAAAGTATGTGATAAGTCTAAAGTATCAAATGCATAGTCACTAGATACATCACACCCAGAATCTTCTAGCTGGCTTGGATTTATAGAGTTTATAAGCTCCTGATCCGACAACATTTCAGTAAAGGCATCTGGATTCCCTGAAACACAAACATGAAAGTTACATTCGTATTTTTAAGATGCTTATACATAGAATGCATTTATTATTTTTCTTATTCTTTTTTGTTATTTAAAACTTCCCTGCAATAACATGGATTAAGCAGTTATTTCCCTCTAATCCATACGAACATGACTGGAATTTAAAATAAATTTTAATAAAAGGTAGAGCTCTTTAAAACCAACATACATTTATAAATCTCTGGCGTAAACAGGTCATCCAATGAGTATCTCAGATAAAAGCCTATATACACCTTATGAAGTGTAGTCTGAATATGTTCTTCAATAGTTGGAAGGTTCAAAAACTTCATACACATTATTATAACAGGCTTAAAATAGGACCTACACTTCTATGAGTTTCAAACCTAAAAAATGTATGCTACTTCCCATATCACACCAGTTTTCCCCCCTAAAGGTTAGGGTGGATTTTTTATGGGCAATTAACATAATTGTATCAACTAATCTCTTTGCAATATTTTCTACAGTAAAATATACCTCACAGAGAACTTTTTTTTTTATAATTTAACTGGAGCAAATTTGCATGTTCATTTGCTCCTTCCTACATTCTAGAATAGATGACAGTTCATAGACATAATGTGTCTAATGCAGGGGTTGGCAATTATTTGGGCTCATGGGCCACATAGGGAGTTTTGGAGAGCTGCCACAGGCTGGGTTAGTACCACCCCCTGCATCATAGGGGTGGTACTATACCTCTCTATGTAGTGTGCGGGCCGGGAGCGATCCGGGGCCCTTTTTCCACGCTGCGGGCTGTGGCCAGCAGCCCGGACACGCTGGGTCGGAGAAAGCAGGCGACACGCTAGAATTAGGCACAGACGCTTAGTGGTTGATTCAAGATTGTTTACTTACACCGTAGATGGTCGCGGTGTAGGCTGGAAAGTTTCCCAGGTAAAGCTCCGCTTAAATCCCTGTTTGAGGACTCAGACAAAACTCTCACTCTCACGGAGTTGTCGAGGCTCCGTGGATCCTTGTTTGCGCGCAGGGAAGAGGGATACGTCGAGGATTGCGCTCGGCGACGGGGAGAAGAATCGATAGGTGATCAGTCTATCGATCAGCAGCCTCAGGTCAAACCTCCGTAGAGGCACTCTGCAGCGTGCTCAAAGTTCTCCGACTTGGGCGGAAACCACCCAAGCTTCTTATACGGCTAACAAACCAAACGCTAGCC
>NW_005841955.1:39651-42415 GCF_000455745.1 Alligator sinensis
ATGGGGCTCGAATTTAAATACAAATGGCGGGAACTCCTTGCAACATGCATTTCTATGCTGCAAAGAAGAAATGCACCCTGCAAAGAAAGCTTCAAACGGCGGGAAAATAATTCAGTGGTGCCAAAGCACACACAAAAACAAAAATCACACCTTTGGGTTGTGACATGTAGGATGGGGCCACAGGCAGAGGGGAGCTGGCATGGGAGAGGCGGACTGGCATGGCCAGCAGTGGCCCAGCGGCAGTGCTGGTGGAGGCAGCAGTGGTGGTAGGGAGATGCTGCACAGCAGCCCTAAGCGGGCTCTGGGTTCTGCTTTTTCCCATTGCTGCTGCCACTCATAGTGGCCAAGGCAGGTGCGTCCAGAGTGGGCACTGCAGGGACCCTGACCCCCCACGTGCGGCAGGCTGGGGCCAGGGCCAGCGTTGTACTCTCAGCCCAGGGCTTGGGCCCTGCCCATGCTAGTTTACATGGGGCCAGGTCCACAGATGGCAGAAGCCAGAAGGAACTTCCTCCATCGTCACCACCTCCACTGTCTCCACTCCTGGGGCTCTGCCACCGCCAGAGGTGCCTCCAGGCTGCCCTTCTACTCCAAGGAGGGGCTGGAGCTGTTCTCTAGCTTTGGCAGCAGCAACCTGAGCACAAAGGCAGTGGCGACAGCAGCAGTTCCTTGGAGACCAGTGCGGCAGGGCCCAAGCCCCAGGCTGAGCTCATGGTCCCAGTCCTGGCCCATCCTGCATGGTGGGGTTGGGGTCCGTGCAGCACCCACTTCAGACCCGCCTGCCCCAGCTATGATGAGCAGCAGTGGGAAAAAGAGGGAGCCAGAGCCCAGAATGGGGCTGCCACCACCGCTCATCATGCCAGAGTGAGCAGGTCTTGAGTGAGTGCTGCAGGGACTCCAACCCCCTATGTAAGGCAGGCCAGGGCTGCGTGCTCAGCCCAGGGCTAAGGCCGTGCCCGCATGGGTCCCGGCCAGTGGCCATGAGGCCAGGGCTGGGGCCAGCAGTGGCCAAAAGAAGCCACTACCGCCGTCGGGGCTGCCAGGAAATGGAATCCAGCCCTGGAGCTGCCCCAGCACCTCTGCGTGCCCAGGGGTAGTGGAACGTGCCATAGGATGGATGAAGCCTGAGTCAGGCAGGACTGAGGGACCCACTGTAGGCCAGACAAAGTCCCTGCAGCCTGCAGGCCATATTTTGCCCACCCCTGGTCTAAGGGCATGAGTACATTTTCATGTGATAAACTAAGCCAGTGCTTTTTAATCTGTGGTCTGTGGACCCCTGAGGGTCCACAGCCTATATGTATAGGTTCTGCAAAAAATGACTACAATTAATCTAATGTATGTGAAGTGAATGTATGAATACCCCAACTTACAATTCAAAGGGGTTCACACCTCCACTTGAATTTTTTTAAGTGGTCCACACCTCCATTCAAAAATTTTTAGGAGTCTGCAAAAGAAAAAGGCTTGAAAACCACTGAACTACACTATTTGCAGTATACCAGCTACTCCACAGCAACTGCCTATATGTTACTCCATATTAAATGCAAGTTAAATCTCCCTTCAAAGAAAGAAGGATAGGTGAGATACAGTATATTAGCTACTTTGAGGTAAATACAAGCTAAATCAACACAGTAACGTGTTCATGCAGCCATGCCCTAAGCATGCATTCGGTTACAAGTAGTAATAGAAAAAAACAGCAAATTTATGGATTTGTCCATACATGGAAAATGAATAGCATTCTAGAATTCAGTAACATATTTTTAAAATCACTTTATCCTGCTCTTATAACCACATTGTTAAAGATATTTAGGTTTAACACCATCAATGGGACACACAATTTTAATTTAAATACCTTAAAAATGTTACCCTAACTCTGGACACAATTGTATACCTGCTTCTAGCTGAAATAAAAGGAAACATTCCATTTGGGGGGAAAAGAGGAGAAGGAGAATAGAAATACATTTTTAGAATGAGTTATAAATGTAACTACTATTATCACATGTAACTACTAGGGCACATCTACATGAGATGTTTACCTCAGAGTTGCTCAATTAGCAGTAAAGTCTACACATATCATGTATGGCCCTATTAGGCCACAGTAAACTAATTAACTCCACCATACAAATTCTATCCTGCAGAGGCATTCTTTATCGTGCAGCAACCCATGTGTAGATGCAGAGGGGCTGGCTAGCTTCATAGTGTAGCACTCTTGTGCCCCATCTAACCCCTCCTCAGCAAGTTAAGCCAGTGTGGAACAGCCCCAGGCTGGCAAGCTGACCCCCCAACTCCTCTGTCAGCTGGGGCTGCTCTGCTTCAGCTCATCATGCTGCAGTCCCAGGTGCACGTTAATGCTGTCCCCGGGAGCAATAAATTCTGACACAAACTATTCTGGAATGTATTGCTATGTGCTATTTACATGTGTAGATGTACCCAGTACATATGAAACCTTTCATATTTGGTAAATGCTCTTAAGTGGGGAGTGTCTGCATGTTAAGGCAGGAAAAGATGAGCTAATTACCCTCTAAGAGTGTCAGAGATCATCCTCTTCAGGGAAGGATTATCTCCAACTGGTGTTAGGGAGTCTGCTCCACAAAGCCAATGCCAGCAATCTGTAGTCCTCATGTATGTCAGAAAGCACTACTCTCAGCCCTGTCACATGGACCAGCTATCATTCAGAAGTCTACTATCCTGAGATGACAGCTGTGGATGGCTAGGTGAGTGGGGAGGGAAAAAAGGGGGCAAGGAAATGGGGAGAGGGGAAAGAAGGGAA
>NW_005841955.1:42425-60848 GCF_000455745.1 Alligator sinensis
GGAAAGGGCAGGGGAAAGGGGGGAGGGTGGGGGGTAGGAGCCCAGCAGTGTCTGGATCCAGGAGAGACCCAATCCTGATGTGCAGGGTATGATGTGAGCCTGATCAGGGCAGACAAGCCCAGTAGGGCCCCATGCCAGGATATGTGAGCCAGTGCAGGCCAGATTGGGGCAGGGAGGATCCTGGAATAGGACAGCCTGTATTACCACTGGAGATTCAGCAAGATGGGAAGGCGTGGAGCAGATTTGACAGCTACTAGCCATGCCTCTGCTTGCCAGCCTTCTGGGGCAGGGGTGGGCAATTATTTCGGGTGGAGCCGCTTACCCAGTTTTGGCAAGCTGTCAAGGGCCGCATGGATAGCCCCGCTCCTTGACAGGTGCTCTGCCCCCTGGTCACCATCTTGGGACCAATGTCCCAATGTCATGGGACCAATGTCCCAGGGCCAGCACCAGTGGAGCTCAAAGCAGGGCACAGGCTGGCACGGGTCTCTGGAGCTGGGCTGGGCTGCACTAGCAGGGAGAGTGGTGAGCTGGCCCGGCTCCAGAGCCCCTGCCGACTGGGACCCCGCGCTCCTGCCACCCTGCTCTGGGCCCCGCCCGCACTGCGTGGGCCCTGTACTCCCACTGGCTCCTGTACCTGCTCACTCCCAGTGCCTCCCCAGCCACGCAGTACAGGCAGGGGGCACAGCCCCAAACCCCTGCTCCCCGGCAGGGAAGGAGCTGGTGCGGAATGTGGGGAAAAGTGGCCCCTTCCCCGCCCCGTGGCCAGCGCTCCCTGCTGCAGCCACTCACAGCCCACGCAGAGCAGTCCTGAGCAGGCACAGGCAGCCCCAGGCGGGCTGCAAGCAGCTGCAGTCCAGAGCACCGGGCATGGGGTGGGCAAGGGGCCGCTTTTCCTCGTGCTCAGCTTTTCCCCAGGCTTCTTCCGTGCCCGGGGTCCTCCCCGCCCTCCCCCCTTTCCTGAGTTTCTGGCTGGGGCAGCCACGTGGTCCAGAAGCTCCTGCTGGGAATTCCAGCTGGAGGGGTGGGGCCGGGCAGGCCCAGCTGTTGAAGGAGCCCTCCAGGGCTTCCCCTGGGTCCTACTGTCCTTGGTTCCTGTCATTTTTGACAGGAACCAAAGGCAGAAAAATATTAATTTTCTAAATTTTTTAGGGGCCCCGCAGGCTGGATAGAATGGCCTCACAAGCCATATCTGGCCCGTGGCCCATATTTTGCCGCCCCCGTTCTATGGGCTAGTCAGAGTTGTGCATACCAGAGAGGGTATTAACTCTTAATGTGTGACTACTCACAGTGTGTGCTAACTTTAACACTGTCCAACATTCCTTAGAGTTAGCACAAGTAATTGTAACGTGTAACAACTACACCTGTATAGGCTCCACTCTTCAGTCTAGAAGAAGTTGAAAGACACTGCTAGTCTGAAATGTTGCTGATAGATGCAGGTTCTCTATCTACAAGACTCGAAGCCATTTTAGAAAGTCATTAAAAAAGAAAAGAAGCAGAAAAAAATTCAGCTGCAATGTCATAACTGCTTTTTTCCTGCTCTACTGTACAAAGGAGTGTTGACAGACACCTTGCTCTGAGGGATTTGCTGCTAACTCAGACTAGATTGCTCTTTAGAAATATCAATGTTTTTGCTGCAATGTTATCCTAAAAAGACTGATCCCAATAGTACAGCAAAGATACCTTTCAATCCTGTGTGCTACTGATGTACAGGGTCTACACAACATAACCTTTTCATATTCCAAGTTCAGCACCCTATGACCATGAAAATACCATGAAAAGTACCATGAAAATCCCTTACAATTTTGATACGGAGTGAAAAATGCCTTGATGTACTATCTGCTGTTAAAGATATACACTCTGCTGTTAAAGAAGTATAATTGGTAGGATTTGAAAGAATGAATAATGAACTAGTATAGAACATGAAGAAAAACAAGCATTATTGGCTGTACTTCTATGACAGCTCAAAGTAGAAAAATAGTGTAGTTCTAAATGATCAATTAAATTAGATGAAGAGGATTTATCTTCTCACACATGCATTTTTCATTAGGACTTTGGTAATTCCTTCCCTGCCTCTATATAATTTCTGGTACCGTTAATCATCCTAATGCCTTTTTATTATATAACTTTCCAGAGAATGCTGTGTTGGTGAATTTAACTATTTTGAAAGCAGTATCTGGTATCACAAGAAAGTATTAAGAGCCAACAGATACACTGTCTCACACTGAATGCCTTACAGTCTCACAGAAGACAATGGGACCGCAAGCAGGGTTAACTACAGAGTGATGTTTTTCAGTTTGGCTCTCAGTAAGTAACAAGAAAAAAAAATCTTTTTCAGATTATACTTAAACAATTCCATTTTATAGTCAGATGATAAGGAAGTCTAATAAAGGCAAATTCTATCTTTGATATCTTAAAATGTGCTTGTAATGACAGAAAATTATTTGTACCTTTTTATTTATACTTTCTTATAATGAGGAAAAATATTTTGACTTAAATATTTCTCCAACCCAACCTGTTTGATCCTGACCCCTACGTAAAGCTATATAAATTGTGTCTGCAATAAGCATCATTATCCTTTAATTCAGCATCAATCATTTTCACATATTTAGATCTATTCTCTAATGCCGTATTCCAGGGGTCTATTCTCTAATGCTGTAGTCCATGGAACAGATCCAGGCTGCAAAGAGATTGAATCTGGTCTGCAAAGGTTCAATCTGGACTGTTACTAAAGGTCCATTGATCCCCAGCTGTTGGATCCGGTCTGTATTTTGCTGATGGTGTGCTGGTTGCCTACAGCTATTCTAAGGCTGCTCTTCTTCACTGAAACCCACATCACCATCACTGGCCAGAGGGAAATACTGGCCCATGGCACCAGCTAGGTGGTAAACTGCAGCCCAAATTAGTAAGAGATTGCTGACTCCTGTCTTCATCCAAATATTAATTTCTGACTGTTTAAAATTGTGGAAATGGCTAGAAGTCTCAACTGAAATCTCATCCTCATTTGTGCAAGCTACTGCGTGCACACACACAAATTCACAGTAAGAAAATCCACAGTACAGGTCACAATCAAAATAGAGAAGATAGACAAAAGGATAGGAGGGAAGGCCCAGAGAATGACATGGCCTTGTCCAAGTCTACACAAACAGGAGTAGAACCCAGGGATCCTGATTCAGGGCTCTGTTCACGAGAGCACACTAGCTCAAGATTGTTTCCTGCTCTCTTTTAAATACCATTTTTGATAGCCTATTTCTTCCACGACCATCCAGAACAACAAAAACATTATCTATTTCCCCCCATATTTAAGTAATTAACAAGCAAAAAGTGTATAGATGTTTTGGTCCGGCAGCTGGTGAATATGCTCTCTATCTGAACAACAAAGAAAAGCCAAGTTTGTATGGCTGCATTAGACTTGAAGACATTTTGATTATTAATGAAAGAAATAATTGAATAGGGAGTACAGGCAGGATTTAACTGATGCAAAATGTATAGGTGAATTCTATCCAGTAGTTCAGTTTCTAAAAACAGACCTGATGCAGTCATAGGCCTCAGAAGTAGTGTCCTTACTTCACTGAATCAGAAAAAAACACAATTAAGTCCCCAAAAAATCTCTTCTTGAATTCCAGGCTAGATAAGTATGTTTAGACCTTCCCAGAGGGTGCCAGGGGACACCTGTGCCAGGAAACTCTTGATGACTGGAGTAACCAGTAATGGGAATAGACTGACATGCCCATCAGGTAGGAGAAATGGGGTCTGCAATATCAAGTTCTAAGACTGGCATATTGATAGTGTTGCCAATAGTTAAACTAAGAGCAGACAAATGAGAACGTATTTCCCAAATTCTGACTAGCAATAAGCAGGCATAAATCTCTCACATCTTATTACTCGAACATAAAGGAAAAAACATTCTTGAAAAAAGCTAGACAAAAAAAAATGCCATTGTTTAAGTAAAATAAGGCCTTCTGAGTACATTCTCTGCTCTCACAAGAAAAGCCTCAAATATTTTTTTTTCCAGTTTCCAATTCTTTGGGTGACTGGGAGGAGGTGAAGAGGGTGTAACAATAACTCCAGTAGCTAGAGAAAGCAAAGCATGGGTTTATATGACTCAGATGCATTAATCTTCCTGCCCAAAATCCTCTGCTGAATGGTTAAATGAGTGGAGGAAGAAAAGACATAGAACTGCCTAGCTGAACAAAAAGTCTGAAACATTTCCCTTTTCTACCCTCCAAAAATTCACATCACCTGTACACTGAGATACTCCTGTAAATGAGGGTAATATTTGCCTATGACTAATTCGTGATCACTTCCATACCCAAATTTCTATCCCATGACCAACCAGTTTCCATAAATGCTTATGGATAAGCTCTCTCAAAAGCAGTACATTTACAGACTGATGAATAATTTCTGATTTAACAAAAAAAGGCATGAAGACCACACCTCTTTTTAAAAAAAGGAAGAATCCCTTAAAAGTCTTAGAAGACTCGTGCTGGAAAATACAAAAACAGAAATGCCTTGAGAGGAACCCATAAAATCTGTTATTTCAAGTAACTAAGATCACTAAGTAACAAGTACATCAAAGTCCTCCTAACACCCACACAACTCTTATCAAGTACAAAGAAACACAAAGTTAACTCTGACCCCCAAAATACTATTCTTAAAAAACCAATGACCAATGTAAGAAATCATAAAAAATATACTTCAACAAAAGAAACATGAAATCAATGTATGTGAACACTGATTTATTGATCGTTGCCAGCTTTATGATGTGTTACATTTATTATGTGAACTGTCTGGCAGGAGAGCTATGCTGCTACCCAGCACATCCGCAGGTGGTGGATAGTGGAATGACCTTCAGGGAAGGTTAGTTGCAAAATAAGCAGAGGTAACTGACAAATAAGCCGTCATGGACCAAGCAGCAGCAGCACCATCATGCTGTGGTGGGGACAGCAGATGACAATGCTTTCCCTCCGGAAAAGCCACATATATCTTTCGATGGTGTTGTGACATGGTGAGTACAGGTTTCCATTATAATAACCTTGCCCAGCCCCCAGCTATGAATCTAGAAGTCCTCAATAGCAGAGCAGGCAGAAGATGTTAGAATCTCAACAGCTGCGAAGGCAAACGAAGGCTGCTGTGGAATGAGAACTCCAATTGTCTTGGCCTCGTTGACATTGGATCAAGGCCCTGTTCTGTCAAGAACTGTGTGGAAGCTGATGTGCAGCCACTTCTTCACAACCAGCTAGTTATGATGGGAGCAGGACTGTGAGGCTGGAAGCCCCTAGTCATGAATCAGCATGAAGGTGGCAGTTGCAAGAAGGACATGTAGCACTTGGATGAGTTAATCAGGAGCACAATTTGGCAACTGTAACTGTGACTAAGCATCCTTCTTCAGTAGCTGTTCAACCCACATGGGAAGGAGGCTAGACAAGGTGCCCTAAACATAGTCACTGCCTTCTTTTTGACTGGATAGCCATGTCCAGTGGGATCACATTTACTGCGGTCAAAATCAATGAAAAAACACATTCAGTTTTGGAACTTGGAACATCAGGACTGTCATGGACAATCCTAATAGTGAACGCCCAGAGCGCCACATCACAACTATGGCTCAAGAACTCAAATGACACAACACTGATGTTGCTAACCTAAGTGAGACCTGGTGAGTGGGAGATGGACATCTCAAACAACAAGCAGATGGCTATACCCTCTTCTGGAAGGGTAAACAGGAAGAAGAATGTCAGCTTTACAGAGTTTGTTTGGCAATCAAGAATGAACTCATAAACCAACTCAACGGTTCCCTATCAGAATTAATGAGTGCTTCATGACTCTCTGTCTTAAACTAGCAAAGAGCCAATATGCCACTGTCATCAGTGCATATGCCCTGATTCTTGATGCCACAGACAAAACCAAGGAGAAATTCTATCCCCGCATTGATCAAGTCCTTTCTGGTGTTTCAGAAAGAGACAGACTCATTCTTCTTGGCAATTTCAATCCCAGAGGCGGGTACATGAACCTCTCAAACAGAACCATCGGCAAGGAAGGAATGGGAAAGATCAACTCTCATGGCATCATCCCCTCGACCAAATGCACAGAACACGGACTCAACATCCCCAATACACTGTTCTGCCAGAAAAACAACCACAAGATATCATGGCAACACCTGCGATCCAAGCATTGGCACTTGATTGACATCTCTTTTTGTACCCAGGATCACAAATATGTCCACATCCCCCATGCTATGTTAGGGGCTGATGATTGCTGGACCAATCACCGATTCATCCATTCAGTTATGTCATTCAAACTAGATCCTAAATGACAGCTGCAGCAAAAGCAATGTTGACAGGTCTTATTCGACCTGGAGGAATGTGGGCAGTGGGGTTCCTCAGGGCTCGGTCCTCAGGCCCGCACTGCCCAACATCTTCATCAGCGGCTTGGACAATGGGGTAAAAAGCACCCTGTTCAAATTCACAGATGACAATAAGATGTGGGGAGAAGTGGGCACACTAGAAGGGAGGAATAGGCTGCGGTAGGACCTGGACAGGTTACAGGGGTGGGCAGATGAGAACAGGATGGGTTTCAACACTGACAAGCACAAGGTACTGCACCTCGGGAGGAAGAACCAGCAGCATACCTACAGGCTGGGGAACTCCCTTCTTGTCAGTGCAGAGGCAGAAAAGGATCTTGGAGTCATTATTGATACCAAAATGAACATGGGCCAACAGTGTGGGAACGCAGTCAGGAAGGCCAACCGTACCTTGTCACGCATCCACAGATGCATGTCAAGCAGGTCCAAGGAGGTGATCCTCCCCCTCTATGCAACACTGGTCAGGCCGTAGCTGAAGTAGTGTGTCCAGTTCTGGGTGCTGCACTTCAGGAGGGATGTGACAACATGGAGAGGGTCCAGAGGAGGGCCACCCACAAGATCAGGGTCAGCAGCGAAGGCCCTATGAGAAGAGGCTAAGGGACCTGAACCTGTTCAGCCTACACAAGAAAAGGCTGAGGCGGGATCTAGTGGCCATTTACAAACGAGTCAGGGGGGACCAGCAGGCATTGGGAGAGTCCCTGTTCCCCCGAGCACTATCAGGAGTGACAAGAAATAATGGTCACAAGCTGGCAGAGGGTAGATTCAGGCTAGCTATCAGGAGGCGCTACTTCACTGTCAGGGCGGCTAGGATCTGGAACCAACTTCCAAGAGAAGTGGTGCTGGCTCCTACCCTGGGGGTCTTTAAAAGGAGGCTGGATGAACATCTTGCTGGGATCGTTTGACCCCAGTACTCTTTCCTGCCATGGTAGGGGGTCGGACTTGATGATCTGATCAGGTCCCTTCCGATCCTACCAACCATGAAACTATGACAGAAGATCAACATTGAAGGATTTGAGGACCCAATCAAGCAAGAATTCTTCCACCAGTGCCTCAACAGAAAACTAGAAAATTCCAATAAACAACAATGGTAGAATGTCTGCGGCCCCTGAGGTTTCCTTAAGTCTATAGTCATTAGCACCTGTGAAGAGACACTCGGATTCTCTACCAGGAAACATTACAACTCGTTTGATGAGAATCGCCAGGAAATCCAAGCATTGATTGACCACAAGCTCAAGGCCTCTTGTGCTTGGCAGAATGACATCAACTCTAAGCAAAAGAAATGGAGTCACCAGCAACCAAGGAAGAATTCCAAAGGAGGACCCATGATATGAAGAACAGATGGTGGGAAGATAAGCTGAATGAGATTCAACATCCTGCTGACATTTATGTTATATGTGTGTCTTTTCAGTGCCACCAAAGTCATCTACAGTCTGAGCACTCAGGGACCAACCCTCTTGAGGCCAAAGGATGGAGGAGACCTGATCAAGGAAAGGGAAGCCAGCAACACCCATTAGAAGGAGCATTTTGAAGAACTTTTAATCAGAAGTGTTGAGAATGTTCTCAACTCCATCCTGTAACACCCAGTCAGAGATGATCTTGGAATCCCTCCAACCCTTGACGAAGTAGGAAAGCCATCAAGGATATGAAGAATTACAAGACACCTCAAGCTGATGGAATCCCTGCCAAAATCTTTAAACAGGAGGGAGACGAGCTCACATCACAGCTCTGTGTCTTCATCGTAAAGATCTGCAATGATAAGAAAATTCCAGATGACCTCAGGGATGCCAAGATTGTGACAATCTTTAAAAAAAGGAAACAAGCCCAAGTGTGGAAATTACAGAGAGATCACCTTTCCTTGTCTCCACAGCAAAGAACATGTGAGAACCCTCATGATCCATCTCCTTCCACTTGCTGAAGAGTTCCTCCCAGAATCTCACTGTGGGTTTAGGGGATCAAGAGGCACATATGACATGATTTTCACTGCCTGCCAACTGTAGGAAATATGTTGGGAACAATATAAACCTCTCTACATGGCCTTCTTTGACCTCATGAAAGTCTTAGACTGCCAATCATGAAGCACTGTGGAGGATCCTTCTGAAGTACCGATGCCCACTGAAATTAATCATTATTCTTTGCCTGCTCCATAATGGTATGCAAATGACATCAATGAAGAGATCCAACATCACATCAAATGTGCAAGTGTAGCCTTCAGATGCCTGAGGAAATGGGTGTTCGAAGATCGAGCCATCAGAGGTTAACCAAACTAATGGTTTATCAAGCAGTTGTGATCTCCACCTTCCTGTTCAGAGCTGACAAATGCGCAACATAAAGGAGACATCTCAAGTCGCTGCAGAAGTACCATCAGCGCTGCCTGTGGAAGAACCTTCAAATCCAGTGGGAAGATAGACCCACAAACATTCGTGTACTCATGCAAGCAAACATCATGAGTATCAAGGCAATGATCATCCAACATCAACTTCTCTGGGGAGGCCACACCATCTGGATAGCCACCTCCAGATTCCTGTAGCAAGTTTTATTCTCCCAATTCAGTCAAGGTGCATACTCAAGAGAAGTTTTAGAGTTTTGTGTTGCTCAAGAGAAAGGCAGAGAAAGCGTTTCAAGGATGTCCTCAAGGCCAACTGAAAAAATGTAACATCAACTTGTGGGAAACTATCATCCAGGGCCACCCCAAATGAAGGAAGGGTCTGCTGCAAGGGTCTCATTACTCTGAAAAATTATGACAACAACAGGAGATGGAAAAGTGAGAGCAGCAGAAACAGCATGTTGCAGACCAAATCAAGAACCCAGAGCCACCCACCGCACACAGAAACATGTAACCAAGCTACAGCAGAGTGTGTCAAACCTGGATGGGCCTCATCAGTAATTTTCAGATCTACAGATTAAGAAAATCATGGAAGATAATCATCCTTGACTACAAGGGATTGCCGATGATGATGTGAACTCTGCGCTATTTGTTAATGGCTAAATTTCATAAGCACATTAATCACATAGTATAAGATTCCAAAACATATATAGACAACTAATTTCTATTAAGATCAGTGACTTAGCATATCTGAGTGGATCTGGGTTTTATCACCTAAAGACCATAGACTTTGAATGAAAGTAAGGCTCACAAATGCTTATGTCTATTGTGAATATAAAGCATAGGATACATTTTCAAAAGCACCTTTGTCTTTAGATATGACCCCTGACTTATAATTGCTTGGATCTGTAAAAGGATAGTTAAGCACAATCTCACTGATTAGGATTTTTATGTTTTATTTGCACAGTTTCTGTTTTATAATAAATTAAACTTTACATCATCTCTTATAAGGTACATCCTTTTTAAAAGCTCATAGATGGAAGAATTTCAGTTAAGCAGTGAAAAGCTTTAGTTATACATGTATCAAGCTGATAAGAGAGAAACTATATCTCTGAAGAGTAACTGAATAGGGATCAATTTTGGCATAACATTTCCCTGACAATTATATTAGTTGCTTAGAAATATTTTTATAAATATAATACAGCTTATCAACTGTTAAAGGGGAACCAATTTAGCTTCATGCAACAAGCCTGCACTTTTACCAACAGCTACAGCTTCATAGACATCACAGTTGGAATCCCCCAATTAAAATTTACCTCAACTTTTCCTGAAAACACAAACCACTTTCCTGCCTGGGTTAGATCCAATGAAAAGAATTGTGATTAATAATAAAAATACTTACAACAAAACTATAAATACCTATTTAATTCGCAAATCAAAGCCAGTGTCATTTGCCATGCATTCAAAAAAGGAAGGGGGACTGTATAAACCAAAACTATTCAGTTTTTTTTCCACTGCTGTTAGTCTTTTTTCATACATTTTGAAACATCATAGTCACTGTTCATCAAGTCTTCACTAATTGGAATATTGCCAGGTAAACTTTTCAGGGATGATGAATCAAAACCATTTCAAGAGTTCTGACCCACCCTTTCAACATAGATTTATTATACAAGCCTGTCCATTACACCATCATTCTTTTGAACTATTAAAGTCATTTCAAGTCAAACTGTTAGGTTCAGAGGGAAACTCTCCTTTTAACTTCCAAAAACCTGTATCCATTTAAAACACTACTGCAAGTCTCTTCTTGGAAATATGGTGTGCTTTTGTAAATCTTACTTCTTTCAACTAACTAAACGATTTTTCCCCAGCCCAATTTTTTTGTAGGCAGATCTATGTGCTATACCCAGGCCTATGAACTATTTCAGAACAATAATGCCAATAAAAAGTTTTTTATTGAAGCAACAATTTTTCTCTTAAGAAAGGTTTTCACACATTGCACTGTAAATTTTGCTTTCATGCTCCAGTGAATTTTTATAAACAATTTAGAAAGAAAGTAGAAGAGAATGTGCATCAAGATGCAGGACTGGAATGCAAGAGATCTGTCTTTGGCATAGATTTCCTATCTAAAACTAGCCTTGGGGAAGTGGAGTATACAACTGTGTATATTCAAAATCCCAAATAAAATGACTTGTTCAGCACTCCTGGGCATGCCCCAAAGCAGATACATATGCTTCCTGAGGACTTAACTGCTATACATTTAGGCACATAGGGATTTTGTTTCTTCAGAGTTAGGTAGCAGCTGAGCAGGGTTTTGAACACCTGTATTTTCAGCTTAGGCTCACATAGTAGAAATTGAGCAGCCTAGAATGTGAAGCCAACATTTGCAAAAAGAAATGGAACTTGCCAAAATTTGATGAACCAATGAGTACTCTGTACTGGGAGTGTCTACACATGCATGAATGCACCTTTTCTAACGCGCATTAAATTTAGTACTTCCAATGTGAGGGCATTTATACACATGCTCTGGAGTCGGGGGGAGTGCTTTACTTAGAGCAGCTCTGAGAGCACAATTTCAAGCTCCTAAAGAAGGCATTATGTGAAGACATAGTAATACACACACCCAATTTTCACAAACCTTTTATCTTACAGACAGACACCTCGGAAACAGCCATAGGGGCCATCCTGACTCAAGAAGATGCTAGAATCAAAAGACCTGTGGTGTACATGAGTCATAAGCTGCTCTCTGTGGAGACATGGTTTGCTAATACAGAGAAGGAATGTTTAGCGATCTGATGGGCCGTGGAGCATTTCCGTTACTAACGGATGAGGAGGGAGTTCAAGCTTATAACAGATCACGCACCCCTACAGTGGCTGAGCAGGGTCAAAACTGATAATGCCTGAATAACCAGGTTGGCCCCAGCCCTGCAACCTTTCAAATTTGAAATATTACATTGCCTTGGGAATAATAACACCATGGCGGATTTTTTATCCAGGTGCAAGGCCGAAGACAGACCATCAGATATAGTAAACCAGGAGACGAAAAAACAATGGACACAAGATAGGAGATCGAGCCAAAGACTCGAAGCGCCCCAAGGCATCTTGAGGGGGAAAGGTGTCCCAGGGGGGCACAAGCGGAGGCCCCGGGTCACCCTCCCATGGTGGGACCCAAGGCAGGGCTGACCCGCCTGAAGAGGGAAATGAAAAGCCCTGAAAATGGGGCGTACTTACTATTTTCAGGAAGAACGGAGCTGCGCCAAGACGAACCACTCGCACTGTTCATCAGCCGCTTTTATTGCGGGCTGGGAGTGGCACCAGCTGATAACGTAATCAAAAACCACCACCCGTCTAATTTAAAAGCCGGCAGCAAGGGAATACAGAAGACGGCATCAATGCTGGAGACAGGAGGTAAGGCTGCTCCCTGGGCTGCGCAAGGGCCATGTCAGAAGCCAGACGGAGACCCACAGGAGGGGTCCCGGCTCCATTAAAAGAGGCATCTCCCTGGCTCAGCAGAAAAGCCAGGCCGAAGAGGATGGTGTCGAGGAATCCTGAGGACCACAGAGGCCAGACCTGTGAGTGGGGCAGGCTGAGGCACCATGCCCCATCTATTCCTTTCTTTTTCCTTTTTTTTTATATTGGTTTAGAGGGTGACAAGAGCCCCAAATCAGAGAGGGAGGCTTCGGGTGACACCTCAGGTCAAGGGAGCGAGGCAAGGCAACGCAGTGGACAGCCACACCTCAAAAGAAGAGTAAGCACAGTGGCAAGGACAGTCTCATGCCCCGCAGTCATCCAGGGTAAAAGGATGCCAAGAGATGGGCAGGGAGAAAGAGAACAGGCAACGGCATCGAGGGACAGGCCAACAACCCATTATCTGGCCATCCTGAGGGCTGGAGCATGGCTGGGGTGTAGGGGAGGTGGAACCCCAAGAACACCTGCTAAGGACAGCACCTGGTCCATGAGAACCCGTGAGAAGGAGCCCCACCACTGAAGAAAAGAAGATCTAGTCATGGCAAGAGAGTGTCAGGGCCTCCCTCGGGGTGAATGCGACCCAGTGCCTAGGCCCCAGGGACACACCCTGCAACCGGCACCAGGTGTGCGCTCTAAAATTGCTAGAGCAGAGCTTTCCCAACTGTGTGCCGCGACACATTAGTGTGTCGGCGGCAGTGTGTAGGTGTGTCACGCGAAATGCAGAAAATTTTGTGGAAGGGCACCGTGGAGCTCCCTTACTCGTGTCTGCTTCCCTTGGCCCCTCCCCCGGAACTGAATTACTGTGTCGCGAAATGATGCATGTCTAAAAAGTGTGTCACCAACATGAAAAGTTTGGAAAGCTCTGCGCTAGAGAGTGCCTATACGAGGCCAGGCGGGTGCACCTTGGAAGCAGGTAGCCTGGATGAGATGGGATCATCCAGGAGTAAGACCTGCAGAGAGCAGAGTCTGCCCTGGCCGTGAATGTGGTAAGGGGTGGGGTAAAGCGGAGGCTGGAGCCCTACAAAGAAACCCAAGGGTGAGATCCCCTCGGGCCACCTACTGGGAACTGCCTCCCAAGAAGAAAATAAAACATCAAAGATGTGACAGGAGAGTAGGAGCAGCAACCAAACCACATCTGTAGTGCCAAATTCAGATCTCACCCTGACGTCACTGGGGAGCAAGGCACCAGTCAAGAAGGGTCCAAAGCCCTATAACACCTACCAGCAACACAGTGCGATGACACCAAGACTGCCACTGTGACCATGTGGTAAAATTGCTTCACGTACCTTGGTTGTAGGAGGCACATCAAAGTCAACCTGAAAAGCAGAAAGATGCACCTGCCTGCATTATACTGTGCAGGCAGGCATGCCATTTCTGCTGTCGCTCCTCCTCAGTTTAGTTCTAACATGGCTCATGAAAATGGAGGTAAGCATGGGGCAGTTCTACATGTCAGTAGTGTCATTTATCTTCAGGCTGCCACTGCTGCAAAGTGAAAATGCCCCCATACCTCCATTTTTAGGAAGACTGTTGGAGCTAAAGCAAAAACAGCATGCCTGCCTGCATAATGTAATGTGGGCAGGTTCACCTTTCTGCTGCAGTCACTTTTCAGTTCAGCTCTAACATGTCTCCTGAAAAAACAGGTGCTTGAGACAGTTTCGTCTTTCCCATGTGCCGCTGTTTTTGGGAGACATTGTGCAGGGTCGGATTGGGAAGGTTTGTAGCAAGAGCATGTGCTTCCTGATCTAGCTCTGCAGGAGGGGTGCAGTGCAGTTCCACCTGGCTGCAGCAACATGGGGTGCACATGATTATAACAACTGAATCAATTAATAAACATATTAATTAATAACATAATTATGATGTTTGCATTGCAAAGTTATGATATTATGGGGTTTTTTTTATATTAGGGTTTTCTAATAGGATGCCACTAAATTTTGAAAAGTGTTGAAAGGCAGCCTGAGTCTAGAAGGTTGAAAACTACTGTGTCAGGCAAACTCAAGGTTTTTGCTTCATGGTAATTAATTAGATACGCTGTGCCAGTCACTAGAATATGCTCTATTTTTTACTCCTTTGGGGATCCATCAGAACAATGATGATTTCATTGCAGTATTCACTGTAAATCCATCTGAGCCCAGGTGGAAGATTGGCCTTGAAAAAGCAGGCCTTCCATGTAAAACAGAGGCATCCAAAGATTCAATGCTCAGTTAATCTAGCCAGACAGCCATCAATCTTCAGCCAGAAAAGGCTAAATAATATCATTCCCTCTCTCTCATTCCCAAAGCAGCACCCCTACACAACCATTCTCAGGTAAGACAGAAAATCCCTGTCCCTTCATTACATCTTCCCAGGGTCTATACAGAAGTATATTTAGCTTGTTTGGGGCTGCTGCAAACCTGTTAGTATAGTTTCATAATATTCATTAGATTTCTTTGGAGTTTTTTGTTTTCCTTAGACAAAGTAGTTCCCAAACTTTTGGGACCGAACAGACCACTATCGGTCCTCAATTTTTTTCAGGGACTAACATGCTCTCCTGTCATCAAACTTAATTAAAAAGGTAAGATCCACTGTAATCTGTTGACTGAGGACCACAGTTTGGGAACCACTCTCTCAAAATATTTTAACATTTGATTATCCAACTCTGGTTTAGACTGCTAACCTCCCTATTCTAAGGAAGAAACATATCTTTCACAAGGATACAAATCTAATAGAATCAGCATATGTTTATGAAATTATCTTTTGTGCAGGATTTTACCATGTTATATACTGGAGCAGATCAGGAGAAACTTTCATGGATGGTCCCAATGTATGAGATCAGGGGAAACAGTACTTTTTTCTATTTTTCATTCATTTCTCATTTGAGACCTTACCCCCTTAATACCGTGAGCCCAGCTAACTGGGCTTTCAGAAATTAGTCCGAAAATATTTTGAGTGGTGATCTACCAGTCGTCCAAGAATCCAAGTTTGTGTGTCTTTCTTGCCTTAGGTGTGCCTTCTAGGTCTTCAAGAAAAATACTCAAGATTAGGTTCCCAGAAACTCTGCTCAGGAGAGCCTGCCCTAGAGTGCTACCAAGTGGAAGCCAGACAAGCCTTCTTGCTTGAGAGCAGTGGTCTCCGACCTTTTTAAGGTGATGATCACTTTTTGAAATAAAGGGCAATCCAGGATCTACTGTTCCCCTCCACCTTCCCAGCAGATCAGTCTGGGAGGGGGGAAGATCGAGGACCTCGCAGTGAGGGAGGGAGTGGGGCAGGGGCAGGAGTGAGTGCGGCCCCAGCCAGGTCAGGCTGGGCCAGGCCAGGGGAGGGTCAGAGCCCGGATAGTTCATCCAGGCATGCAGGGGGGCTCCTACTGCTGCATGCAGTCTGGCGGAGGCGCAGAGGGCACATGCCCCCCCCCCCATCTGTGTGTGGGATGAGGCAGCTGCTGATGCACACTGAGCTGTGTGCCCCAGGCTTTGTGCCCCGAGCTACAGCAGGGCTTGGGGCACAAAGCCCATTGCGCAGCAGCAGCTGCTTTGCCCCATGTACAGATCAGGGGGGCATGTGCCCCCCTGGCCCCTTCCAGCTGGGGCCCCACTCACCCGGTGGCAGGGGGAGCGGAGGGAGATCATCCACTCACCCGGCCTGGCATCCGACAACATGGGTCATGGCTCAGCCCAGCCACATGTGTCCTGCCGCTCCTACATCCCGCTGCTCCTGGACTGCATCCTGGCTGCTCCCCATGCATGTCCCACCACTCCTGACCGGGGTGCCTCTGACAGTCGATCTCAGTTTGTGGGTTTAGCTCCACCAGACTGAAATTGACTGTCAGAGGCTCCCCGCTCAAGCAGTTGATCGGGATCGACCGGTTAGTGGCCACTGCTCTAGAGGTCTCATTCTGGGATAAGAATAGGGATCTCCCAGATAACCCCTACTGTTAAAGAGAAGATAACAGCTGGGTGGAAGGTAGACTCAAAGGTATATCTTCCCCTCTTGGAACACTGGTAGAGTTCATGCTGTGTCTGGGGCCCATCATCCAAGATCCCCCATGAAGCACAAGGAGAGGAAGTGGCTGAGCTCCACAGTATGAGGTGAGGTTATTTTATGCACTAGAACAGACTACCAGAGGTAGTGGAATCTACATCCTTAGAGGTTTTTAAGACCTGGGTAGATAAAGCCTCAGCTAGGATGATATAGCTGGGTATGGTCCTGATATAAGCAGGGGATTGGACTAGATGACCTCTTGAGGTCCCTTCCAACCCTAATTTCTATGATTCTATGCAGGTCATAGGGATTCGAAAACAATCATCCTGTTAGTTTAACTGAACTTACAGAGAAGGGGTCAGTACTTTTATGGTCTTATTTACTTCCTTTTTAGCTGAAGCAGGAAGGCTTAGGTGCCTCCACCAATTTGGGCTTCATCTTGCCCAAAAAAGCCAGCTTTCCAATTCTAACTGGTGAAGCTGACTGGGGATGAGGGAGGGTTACATTTTGTCCTCACATGGAGATATTCAGTCACGGGCCAGTGAGATATGCAATAAGGGGCCAAAGCAGGGACACAGGCCTTTACTTTTGCCTTTAGCTTTGCTCACTCTAGGTCATTCACCGTAGTCTGCAGGGGCACTACCTACTTCAAACACCCCAGCAGGGGAAGTTAAGCTGAGCAAATTTTTTTTTTCTCCAAAAAAGTCATATACAGCCTAGGACAATGTTTCATAGATTCATAGATTGTAGAGTCAGAAGGGACCACAATGGATCATCGTGTCCGACCCCCTGCCCCTGGCAGGAAAGAGGACTGAGGTCAGATGATCCCAGCCAGGTGACTATCTAGCCTCCTCTTAAAGATCTCCAAGCTAGGTGATAGCCCCACCTCTCTTGGAAGCCCATTCCAGATCCTGGCCACCCTTACTGTGAAAAATGTCTTCCTAATATCTAACCTAAATCCACTCTTAACTAGTTTACACGCATTATTCCTAGTCACTCCCTGGGACGCCTTAGTAAACAGCGCATCCCCTATTCCCCGTTGACCTCCCCTAATAAATTTATAGGCGGCCACAAGATCTCCCCTCAGCTGTCTCTTGTGAAGGCTGAAGAGATTCAGCTCTCTCAACCTCCCGCCGTAGGGTCTATCATGAAGGCCACTAATCATGCGAGTGGCCCTCCTCTGGACCCTCTACAGATTCTCCACGTCCCTCTTGAAGTGCGGCGCCCAAAACTGGACACAGTACTCCAACTGCAGCCTGACCAGTGCCACATAGAGGGGGAGCATCACCTCCTTTGATCTATTTGTCATGCACCTGCTAATGCACGACAAGGTGCGATTGGCCTTGTTGATGGCCCCGTTACACTGCTGGCTCATGTTCATCTTGGAGTCAAATATGACTCCAAGATCCCTCTCTGCCTCTGAGCTGCTGAGAAGGACAGTCCCCAACCTATAGGTGTGCTGGGGATTCCTCCTTCCCAGGTGGAGTACCTTACATTTATCTTTAATTTATCTTTAACATTTATCTTTAATTGCACCCTATTTCTCTCTGCCCATTGATCCAACCTGTCCAAGTCGGCCTGAATCTGCTCCCTGCCCTCCGGTGTACTAACTTTGCTCCATAACTTGGTATCATCAGCGAACTTGGAGAGGGTGCTCTCCACGCCCTCGCCCAAATCGCTGATTATGATATTAAATAATGTCAGTCCGAGGACCGAACCCTGCGGGACCCCACTGCCCACCTCCCTCCAGGCCGAGAAGGAACTATCCACCACCACTCTCTGGGTGCAGTCCTTAAGCCACTCGGCCACCCATTTGACCGTGTAGGCATCCACTCCACAGTCTGCTAGCTTCCCATGAGGATAGGGTGCGAAACTGTGTCGAAGGCCTTCCTAAAGTCCAGGAAGATGACGTCAGCCTCAGCTCCCGCATCCAGATAGTGTGTGACCTGGTCACAGAAGCCTAGAAGGTTTGTCAGGCAAGATCTACCTGTGACAAACCCGTGCAGGTTTCCCCTCAGCATTGTTTCCCCTGCTGGGCCTTCACAAATGTTTTCTTTGATTATTTTCTCTAGCATTTTCCCAGGAATAGAGGTAAGACTGACTGGTCTAAAGTTACCTGGCTCATCCCTTCTCCCTTTCTTGGAAATGGGCACCACATTGGCCCTTTTCCAGTCCTGAGGGACTTGGCCGGAGCACCACGAGTGTTCGAATAGCTGTGCCAGCAGCTCAGCTATGACACTGGCCAATTCTTTCATCAGCCGTGGATGGAGGTCATCTGCGCATGCTGACTTGAACCCATCCCGCTCCTCCAGGAGCTCCT
>NW_005841955.1:60870-65626 GCF_000455745.1 Alligator sinensis
GTCCTGGTGCCATGTGGATATCCATCAATGATTGAGGTGGGGGAATTGGCTTGGTCGGTACTTAGAAATTCTGAAGCGAAGAACTCGTAGTAGTTTCATAGTTTCATAGTAGCTTCATAGTAGTTTCTTTCAAACTCATTGAAGAGCTCTGCTTTTTTTCCCCGCGTCAACTACCAACTGTCCTGATTTGTCCTGCAGGGGCACTATGTTGCTCTGAGCTTTCCTTTTGCCCGCTATATACCTGAAGAAGGACTTTTTATTGTCCTTGATTGTTGAAGCCAGCCTGAGCTCAAGCCCTGCCTTGGCCTGTCTAACTGATTCCCTGCAATAGCGCGCCAGGGAGATATATTCCTCCTTGGTGACTGCTCCCTGCTTCCATTGCCTATACATCTCTTTCTTTGCCCCCAGACTCACCTGGAGCTCCCTGTTCAGCCAATGGGGCTTTTTCACCCCCTTACCTCCCTTCCTACGTAATGGGATAGACTCCTTTTGAGTCTATCCCATTACATTATGTTAAGAATGAGGTACATATGGAACCTAACAGAGTAAATGTTGAAATACAATTCAGCATTTGTCTCAGATAAGATCTGCACTAGGGGCAGAAAAAGCTAGAAAGAATTTCAGGAAGCAGGGAATCCCCCCACTGCTGATGACTAATAAGTCTGGTTCTGCCACCCCAGCTTCAAGCAGGATGAAGTAATGGATATCTGAACTTTAGTAGGACAAACAAATTAGTTTTACAAACAGGAAAAAATCCCTTTGCTATTTGCAAGAGGAGCAAGTACCTCTAACAATTTGTATCAACTGACTGTAAGTAGTACTCATGTGAGCCAAATTAGAAGTTTTGCAGGGAAGAAAGGGGAAGATATAACCCTTAATACTTTCTGCTAAATAAACATTGGATAACTGAATCTTTAAAAAGTGTCAGCCTAAAGCTGCATCAACCAAGGCAATAAAATCTACCCTTCCAACACTTCCCTCTCCAGATGTATGCTGGAGTAGTGGCGACAATCCTCTCTTTTTTGCCCCTTTCAAGATTAATAATGCCTTCCTGAGCTGCAATACCAGGTGCGAGCTTTTCAAATCTCTTTTACAGGGGCCGCTTCAGTTTCCTGCCAGCATGATCCTTGATTTGATGAGCTTTCACTGATAATGGATACAGAATCCTCTTTCAGAGGATAGCTGAATGAATCCATAGAGAAATCAACATTTGGTAAACTGCTTTGTCTTTTTGTGCTGATCCAAATCACAAGAGAAATTGTCATCTAACCGGAATGATTCATGCCCTTTTTCCTGGAAAAAGGTCAGGGATCTTTTCTTTGTCACGTTTCAGTCTGCAGAAGAAGAAAGGAAAGAAATCTCTTGATTAATATGAAAGCTCATTTTTTTTTCCCCATGAAATGAAGCTGGGTATAGTTCTCAGAACAATACTGACAGAGGAGAGAAGCAGTGAATGGAAAATTACAAGAAAAGGCTCATTTCTTCCACTTGTCTGGCTAAGGTAATCACAGCTAAGGGTGCCACCTTGAATTAAAGGAAATCTGAAGAAAGAAACCATTAATTCAGAAGGATAGTTGTAGCATTTCAAAAACTTGAGTTTCCAAAATGCAAGAAATTCATGGAATTAATACTTAAGTAGATTGGTGGCTTTTATAAACACCACAGTAAAAAATTAAATGTTATAAAGAAGTCTGTAGAACAACTACTAATTCTAAATACTGGAACATGATTCCTTAATCATTTTGGGACTGGCCAAATTGAAGAAAGTGAGAGGACTGAATCTGAAAAGAAAAAATACTCCAATTAATACAACTTGAGAGAAAACTCCAGGTTCTGCAGTACTAATCATTGAGTCTGTGTGCTGGATACTGCTGAGATTGTTGTAGACTAGTCCCTTATATAAGAAGTTGTCTGTGTGAGGAACAGAGTGTAGCTTGCTTGACTGTACTCCCTTAGGTCAGATCTGAATCTGAATCTCTGTGACTGAACAGGAGGTGCAAAAAAATCAGTACCTTTTGACAAAGACTCCATGCCCCAACATATCCCTGATTTTATATGCACATCTCAGAAGGAAAACCACCTGCCTGAGCAAAGCTACAATTTTACAAACAGCAATAGACCAAGAATCTAGGGAGAAATTCTGCAAAATAAGCCTGAGGCGCAGAGGCTTCAAGCAAAGTGGACTGCAGTTCCCATGATTAGAATACCCTGCAACCAATGTGTGTGTCGGGGGGGGGGGGGGGGGGAAAGGAGGAAGGAGACAGACAGAGGTCTATCCTGATCATATGTATGGTGGTCTTTTCAGCTTTTCAGAATATTAAGTCACTGACTGCGCAGTTGCAACAAGCAGTAGGTGTTAAGTCCCATTTATCCCAATACTGTTTAAAGCAGCTCTGTGAGTTTGGGATGGGTTATGGGGAAGGAGGAAAGAAAGCAGGAAATATACAAAAAATAAAAGCAAACATACAAAAAAATGGGCAAAGGGACAAGAACTAAAAAGCTGCAATAAACGAGACCTATAAACAACCCTAAATGGGAAAGAGGATATGAAGAGTTAAGTAATTTGGAGTTAAAATTAACTCATTTTCTACAAATGAAAGTTACTCTGTGCATTTAATAGAATCACAGAATCATAGAAAACTACAGTTGGAAGGGACCTCAGGAGATCATCTAGTCCAACCCCCTTCTCTAAGCAGGACCAGCCCCAACTAGATCATCCCAGCCAAGGCTTTGTCCAGCCTGGTCTTAAAAGCCTCCAAGGATGGAGATTCCATAGCCTCTCTGCATAACCTGTTCCAGTGCTTCACTACCCTCCTTGTGAGAAAGCTTCTCTTAATATCTAACTTAAACTTCCCTCGCTGCAACTTAAGAACATTGTTCCTTGTTCTGTCATCTGCCAACTCTAAGAACATTTCTATGACTACTGTTCCACCTATCCATTCACTATTATGGCTGATTACTCAGTCAAAAATCTATTTCCTCTCCATTTGGAAAAATAAAGGGCAGAAACCCTTGCTATAGACAAAAAGTGAAACTACAACCCAGGTGCAAAAGCATATGGCTAAAGATTGACCAAATTTTCTGTTCTGAGAACTTCTTAAATTGATATAAATTAGAAAATCATTAAATTATCATAATCTACAGTTGTTTTTAAAAAAGAATAAAAAGCTAAATATTTGCTGCAAATTTTAATTTTAAGCCTTCTTAGTGTAGTAACAGGGAAACAAAAATGAAGCTTATTAGACCATATTCCAAATCTAAATATGGTATATACTGATGTTCCCATTAAACTAATAACAGTAGTTATACTGTAAGTATCTGAAAAATTTGCTGTTGTCTGTATATAGTAATAACCCAGATTCTGAAGACTCGCAAAGTAAAACATTTTCTCCTATGCATAACATTTTATAATTTCAGGATAAATCTGAAATTCACTGGCTAATTCCTGTCATAACTGAAATTAATGTCTCACTATTGTAATATTTTAGAAAACCAAATTTTTAAGTCCTGCACTAAATGCACAGATGCAAGTGTCTTATCTATACATGACAAACATAATATTTAATGTTAAAAATAAAAACACACCTTTTCCTTAAGTGCTAATATAGTGAGAGACTTACCATTTTCCAAGCAGAGTCTTGGACAGATTTTGTTCAAAAGAATTTCCTGACGCAATCGAAGAACTTCAGCTTCTAATGTTTTAATTTTTGATTTCCATTTAAAATCTTGTTCAGATAGAATTTTGGCAAGTTGCTCTGTGTATTCTTTGCAGCTTTTTTCTGGTGGTTTTGAGTGGATAATTGCTAAAGCCAGTGCCAACTTTGATATTTTCAAGTACCAGACTTGATCTTCTCTTCTCTCTTTTATTCCTATCAGATAAAAAAAAAATAGTTTGACTTTTTAATAAGTGAGTTATTCTGTGAATGTTCTTTACTGAAGGGATATGTTCCACAGTGAGACCAATTATCTTATTTCTCCTCTGGCCTTATATCAATCAGCAGAAACAGCCACACATCTAAACAATCACTTCTAGTTTAAGAAGTAGTATGCCAGCAGTATCAACAATAAAATTTAGTTTGGCAGTTGAAAGTTATAGCATGAATAGCACCTTAATGAGGCTAACCAAGGTGGAAAATAGGTCAATGCAAATTTTATCATGTTAAAAATGAGTCCGTTGTAACCACTTGGTGGCAGATGATGCTCCACATCATACCTATTTTATGCAGTACTCAAGTTTTTAAAGTGTACAAAAATATAGGGACAATTTTAAAAGGGCCTACAAGATAGCAACAGCTTTCCATTTTGGACACTACATACTTCTGGACCCATGGTAACAACTCCATAATTTAGGCCCAGAATTTCCAAATGGATCTGTACACAGAACCTTGACTTAGATCCTCTTGCAGAATCTAAATTTTGCAGAGAAACTGGAAAATTAGTTACAACTACATTTTTTAATTACTGCCACCAAATGTCCACAATTAAATCCACTGCATTTGGAGTGCCTTTACCCATGTTACTTTTTCCATTAATCTATATTACTCTTTATGGATATCAAAGTCCCTACTTTTAAGGAGCTTGTAACATGGTTTTTACACAAGAGAAAAAAAGGGACAAAATGGAAATTTTCACGGTAAAGAACATAGCGATTGCAGGAAGAGATTTGTAGCAGCAGTACTATGTATAGAAAGACTGGGGCAGAGAAAAGTCACTCTAAAGAAGAAAGACACAAGCTGAGCTAAGCAGGGACAAGTGT
>NW_005841955.1:65636-71173 GCF_000455745.1 Alligator sinensis
GGATAGGATGGAGGTTAGGAATAATGAATGGGAAGAATTGAAAGGGTCTTCTGTCCCAATAAATTAATTCGGTTAGTAATTCTTTAGCAAATATTTATTCAATACTTCATTGTAACTTTAATTTTAAAATATTATCATAAGATTGAAGAAGAGCTGTCCAAGGTTTAGCCCTTGTTTCTATACAAAATTATTCCCAAAATGGCAGTTCAGGTACATATACATTATTTACCCAAATGTAAGAGGATTCTGAATTTAAAAGGACCCCCCCTCAATAATTAGATTCTAAACCAGAGGTGGGCAATTATTTCGGTCGGAGGGCCGCTTACTGAGTTTTGGCAAGCCATCAAGGGCTGCATGACAGGTAGCCAGGGGTGATAAATATTAATTTTCTAAATTTCTGAGGGACCCCGCAGGCCAGACAGAATGGCCTGGCGGGCCACATCTGGCCCACAGGCCTCATTTTGCCCACCCCTGTTCTAAACATTAAAAAATATATAATTTTTATACAATTTTCCATATCTAGAATCTAATTTTTGGAGGGTAAAGTCATCCTTTACCACCACTGCATAGGCGGGTACAGGCAACTCAGGGGGCAAGTAGTTATGAGCAGCAATGTGGGTTTTCCAGAAAATTTTGAATAGGAAAATTTTCTGAAAATTTTTCTAATATCCTAAATAGAGCATGATCTGAGTTAGCATATTTATTTGATTTACATTTTGTAAAAACTAAAAAAAGGACCCCCATGTTAATGTTATGTCCCAATAGCCACAATATTTGAACTGAAATATTTGATTAGGAAAAAAAATAAATAGAGCACACTTAATGTAGTTTAAATGTTATATTCAAACACATTCAAAGTTTTATGTAGAAAGAAATTATTTTTATTGGAATACTTTTAAAAATGTAAAGACAATACACAATAGCATGTACTTCCTTTACACTGTTTGTTTAAATTTAAGAAAAAAATGAAGGCACTGAAAACTGCTGACACTAATTTTGGCACACCCAAAGAATGGTGCATGATATACTGTGGTTGTCTACTCATCTACTTCAACAGAGTTTAACTCTCTTCCACTGAGGTCATTATGGCACCTCCAGTTTCACTGTCACTATCTGTGTAGAATCACTTGCACTATTTATTAGTTCCATTTCAGAATCAGATTAAGGTAAATCTGATTCAGAACTACTTGAACCACATTGTCTTTCGCTAAAGGATGGTTTTGCCAATGAGTCTATGGGCAAGGACCACTTATCATCATGCTTCATCTTCTTCACTAATTGTGCTTCTGACGGATTCTCTAGAAGCAAGAGATTTTGAGAAATAGAAACAAGCTTAGTAGTGCGTTCATTTGTTAGTCTATTCTTCTTTTTTTGTCTTGATTCAGCAGAAAGCCTTCCAGTTCCGTTCGCAAGAAGCTGCTGTTGGTGGAATGCTTAGGATCCTTAGAGCAATCCTAGACAACATTACAGTATACCTTCCACCATGTGAGAGGAGACATATTCTCTGCTGCCCGCCAAATGATGTCTTTGCTCCAAAGTTTTTCTTTTGTGCAGTACTTGGCAATATCTGTTGTCACAGCTATTTAATCAATGTTGGGGACATTATTCACTACTTCCATAATTGTGGAACTATATATAGTTTATAATTTCCATAATTGTATCGAAAGCAGTAGATAATTCATCTTCTGATAAATGTTTTCCTCTGTGTTGAGGATCCAAAAGGTTTGCTGCTAGATGAACTGAATGAGAGCAAAACTCAGATCTCTTAGTAAACATTTGTTTTACTACTTGTTCTTTGGATAGAGGTGAAGAAGGCTAAGCTCAATTACATTTTCATTCAGTTGTCTGAAAATCTCTGGAATATTTGAAAGGCTCGGTGTATCTCCTTCAAGTTTCTTGATAGCCACTGAAAAAGGTAGTAGAAAATTGAATGCTCCTTGAACTCAAACGCAGAACACATCATTGTCGAGAATCTGCTTCCCTATGTTCATGGGAATAATCAGGGATACTGTGTCATCTATTGAACCACACTGCAAACAGTTCTTTGTGCTCAGCAAACTATATAAACACTTTGTAGCTGAGCCCCATCTAGTTTTTCCTGGCAATAAAAGTAATTTCTTCAAAGTCTGATTAGCAACATGAAGATTGTTAAATACCTTCACAACTGCTTTGCAGTTTGCCAATATTGTCTTCATTGTATTCACACTTACTATGTCCTTTGCCAGAAGATTCAACCCATAAGCAAGACAAACAAATACTATTAAATGAGAATACTTTGCCTTTAATATTTGCCATGCAGCTTTCATGTTACTCACATTATCAGTTACAAGGGCTTGTATCCAGGAGGGACCTTGCACTTTCAATCATCACTCAGTAATTTGGCTATATATTCACCTGTATGACAAGAAGATTTGGTAGCAATTGCTTTCATGAATATTGGTTCACGTGTTACTATAATGTTCAATAAAGAATTTCCCTGTATATCAGTCTATCCATCTGACATCAGAGTCAGTGACTCTGCTTGACCAATCCTTTGAATAACCATTGTTTGACCTCTCTCATACTCTCTATCTAAGAGAGAATGTGATAAGCAATAACATGATGGTAACTTATATGATGGGTGAATTAGTTTGTACTGTTCCTTCCAGTATTGATTTTCAGTTATGGAAAGAGGTGTACCACTTGCAAATATAGCTCAAGCTAATGTCTCATATGCTTTTTTCTTAATCTTCTTTTGACATTTTGTCCACAAAGCTTGATAAAAAGCTTGACTGTCTTGAACAGCATTCATTCCTGCCTGTGGCAGGGGGTCAGGCTAGATGCTCTGTTCAGGTCCCTCCTGACCCTAGCTACTATGAAACTATGAACGGATACTCATGGCGGATCACATATCTGGTGCCTGTAATCTTGAAAGTGAGGATCCTGCTTCTTCTTCCCCCCAGATCCAACAGCTCAACATTTTCATTTTCCATTTATTGCAAATATGCTATTTCACTTGAACTACCAAGTTTCTGCAACAAAAGGGGGAACAGATTTTTATTTTTGCCTACTCTCATCTGGCTTCAACCATCAGAAAGAGAAGGAAAAGCGGCAGGGAGCTTGCTTCCCCTTTCCCTGCCAGAAAGAACACTCTGCTGCTCAACTTGGTGCTCAGTTGCCCTGGGACTGCAGAGCCCAAAGGAAGTATAGTCTGGCCTCTGTCATTGGCCAGAAGACTAAGGTCACTGTGCTGGGTTGAAATAATTAACTATTTATCTATTATGTAATTAAGAATATATATATTGTTAAGCCTAAGCCACTTTGGGTACTTAGTACAAGCAGAAAACCAGGCTGCAAAAATTTTAAATTAATAAATAATAGCCAAGAGTTGCATTAGCAACTTTTAAAACAATGTTTTAAAACTATATAGATGCTAGTCTGTACTGTGTGTTGTTTAACATATTAGTTTGTTTATGCACATAGGATTCCTGAAGTAGACTTTTCTCAGATATTGTTGTTCCACCACTTCATTGTATTAACTTTATGCATAAGGCTTGTACTCTTTCAGGACAGTTCCTACATGTTATTCAATGTTTCTTCATTCTTGTTGCGTTGTTAGCATCCACCTGCCCGCAATATTTACATCTACCAACTTTCTTCCTTCCTTCAGTGGCTTAAACTTCACTATAATGATGCCACACACTACTTGTTTTCTGATTTGGCATTATTATGACTACTTCAAAGCAAATCACTAAAAAACTAACAGATCTTATGCAAACACTTCCAACTTCAACTCAAGAAAAGAAATGAGACACTCCTCTGTTTTTGCTGAACTGACAGTGAAACACAAATTAATCATGGTTAGTTTTGCTTTCACTTGCAGTCTGAAATGACATAAGAATTTCAGTTGGCCTGCACAGCCACTTAGGTGAATTTATAACTTGATTTTTGGTTTGGATTATTATGTGAGTGTATTTACCCTCCTGCTTACAAATCAATAAAGCACATATAAAGCACTCTCTCACACACTTCATAGGGATAATCACCCAACAGAAATTCATTGTTGGGGTCCCAGGGTCTGGTGAACTGAGTTGCTGTTTACAGAACCTGCAAGTCTGAAGCCACTGTCCCCTAGAAACAGCTCGTCTACCCTCCCAGCCCCAGTGCTGTTTTCAGAATGGGAGGGGAGAAAGGGAGAGGAGGGAGCACATTCTGGGGGCTCCCCAGCTGGTGCTGGAGGGTAGGGCTGGTGGACCCTCCAGCGCTGGTTGAAAAAAATCCAGGCCAAACTCCCTTTGCTCCCTTTCCCCCTTCCCATTCTTATAACAGCTCTGGGACAGAGGGCCATGCAGGCAGAAGTTACTAAAGTGAAGCCACTCCATTTTAGACCATCTTCATCTGAACCTGATGCAACGAGGGTTCAGATTTTTGTGGGATCGGGCCCTTTTAACAATAAAGCAATGCATTTCTGTTTGGTCACAGCTGTAGAGAGCTTTTAGGGGCCAAGTCCGACAGAAACTGTTGCTTCTGTCTGCACCAAGAGAAAATGCAAATTGGGTATCATAGCAATAATTAAATGTGCCTAAACACTTTGATTTACATGCTCTGCTGCCTTCCTATTAGTATTGCTTCAGAAGCCTAAAGTACTTGACCAAGATTACTTCAACTGTCATCACTTCAACACGCAAGATAATTTTACTTATACCACACACCCTACCCAAACACACATCATGATAGCTCGATTTTTCTTTTACTTCAGGCATTCTAAACATGCCAGGATGTTAGGCAACAGATGAATCCCACTGGGATTTTCTGCAAAGCTGTGGAAAAAAGTAACCTGATGATGCACATTTGCTTGTTTATGCAAAGTGTCTATCCCACTCACTTATTAGTTTTAATCTAAGTTAACAGAAATTTGGATAGTGTAGTGAGCAGGTTTGTTATTACCCTGAAATAGAATAGTTTTCTGATAAGCATACTGTTAGGTTTACAATAATTTAGATTATTAGGAAGTATTAGCTTTACAGCTGAATACAAGGCATGACCTGTGGCCTAGCAATGCAGCTGACCACAAGGCAGATTGATAGCTAAGCCTTTGCTTGTGTCAAGTAACCATTTTAACTGTATTAAGCATTTTCTGAGTTAAAAGCAGCAAGTATCTCTGTGTCTGTGCGCTAAAAAATCAGCTACAGCAAAAAATAAGATAAGACAGGGAAACCATTGTTCTGGGTGCACTGGTTGTGTCCTTGAGAAGTATCTACTACTGTGTAAGGTTTTGCTAACATATTATAATGTTACTGTTACTTAACTTTTAGCTTTTAAAAAAGTGCTAGTTCAGCTTAATAGAAATATGCTGTTACAAAGATTTGAAAAGCACCGCCCAAGTATTGCTTTTTTTGCCCTTTTTCAGTCTTTTGGAATCTTACCTTATCCCCCATAAGTTTGCTCATATAACAGCCAAAGTTTCTACTATTACTTCAGCCAGTTCCTGCCATCAGGCAGCTAGCCCTTTTTCATGAAGACTTAAGGTTAAAAAAAAAAAAAAAAAAAAATATTAA
>NW_005841955.1:76674-93079 GCF_000455745.1 Alligator sinensis
AAATATGCTGTTACAAAGATTTGAAAAGCACCGCCCAAGTATTGCTTTTTTTTGTTAACCATGAAGTCTTGCCTTGTTGTAATAAGTATAAAAGATCACCTCACCCTTAGGGGGGGGGCATTTTGCCTTTTGCTGGCTTTATGGTCTTTGCTCGAGCAAATAAACAGCTGTCTTTCTTTACCCGCGTTGTCTGTCAATCAAATTACAGCTAGACAACGAACCTTAGGGAGGTTTCTCCCACCACAATAGCAACCTAATAACTACCCAGTCAGCGACACTTCTGACAGTCAAGATGCAAAGACTGTGGTGCATTTTCAAATAAGTATGTAGACTTGAACATAGGTAGTCAATTAAATTATAATATATATATATTATAATTTAATTGACTACCTATGTTCAAGTCTACATACTTATAGAGTGTGTGTGTATGTGTGTATATATAGATATCTATATATAGATATATATAGATATATCTATATATAGATATAGATATCTATATATACACACATACACACACACACTATATAATCCATACTATTATCCTCTTCTCTCAAGAACTAGGTGACTTTAAATCAAGTACATTGAAGATACTAGTACACTACTCAAGATTCTAACAACATCTACAAACAATAATTCTCCTAACATTCCTGTAAGGTACCTAAAACATAGTTCCTTGCTTATGGACACAAAGACAGGCAAATATTGGCTAACTGGTCAAAATTAAGTTTGGAACATCTGGAATTCAAATTCTCAGGCCTAATCTTAAGGATCTAAAGGCTTGACTTTGCAATGTGCTATGCACTCAGACCTCAATACAACAAAAGTACTTAAGCGCATGTCTTACTGAAGCCAATGCAACTTATTCATGTGCTTGAAGAGCTCTGCTAAATTTGGGATCAGAGTTCAGGATTTAGCATTAACCTAGCAAAGTGCTGTGTTAAGCTAACAGAGGCACATTTTTGTGATATCTGTAACAGATAATTGACATGTGTAAAATGTATTCACCCTTTAACAATCCAACCAAAGGCCAATTCATCTAATGCAGACAGAATGGACATATATCTACTGGCAGGATGGCACAAGTGGATGACAGAGACTAATGCAGTTATATTTCCTTATAAAGTACCAAACACAGTATAGAAAAGACTGGTACATAAATCATAAATCTCAGAAGACCCTTAGGGCCCATCCTTCTAAAGACAAAATCTTAAAATGAAACTGAGCTGTCAATAACAAATGCTTAATTTCACTTTAAAACCACTGAAACATTTTATCTATACAACTTTCTTTAATGTGATATATAAAGATAACGCATTGCATTAAGTTAATATTACTATGCATTCAGGATTCAAATAAAAACATTTATCAATCAAGTGCATAAGATTTAGATGTTCAACAATTTTGAACAGCTACAATCTTTTGAAAATGTGATTTTTTTTCAAAACAATACAATGGAATTCCCTATCTTAATTGAGAAGTGAAACACTAGGTAGAAACTGCAGCTCAACTTAAACATGTAAAACCTATTTTTGTATTTCCTTCTAATCATACAATGTATGTTGTTTATATTTCTTACTGAAGTTGCATACATAGTGTGGGCATGTCTACAAGTTTATTAATGTGCCTTAGATAATGAGTAATAATAACTAAATGTTAGTACTTCAGTACTAGTAGTAAACTAAATGCTCATTATCTAAGTTACTGCGCAGTAGCGCCAGCACATGGTTATTTAGTGATGCTTACTGCGCGTTAGCCTAGTAATAGCGCATTGCACAGTAAGCTATTAGCATGGTTTTTGCCATGACATGCTACTGTGCAGTGTTATTAGGCTAATGTGCAGTAAGTGTCTTATATAGACATCCACTATGATACTTCTTTGTCAGCCAAACCTATAACATGTTCTTTAGAATATGGGTGATTGGTGTCTGACCCATAGGCTCTATACAGCCCATGGAGCCATGTGATCCAGATTATGGGGTGCCCCAAATGTCCTGGAAATTTGGCAGGGAGATACGAAAGCTGCCACTGCTCCCTCACTGCCAAATATACAACTCTATGGGCTAGATGATCACACCAGCACGCAGGGATGAGGCAACAGGCTTGAAGCAAAGCATGTGATGCTGGCATGGTAGGTCCAATCCACTGCACATGAAGCCAGAATCAGGGAGGGAGGCCTGTTACGTCTCAGCTCTGTGTTCTTGTGCAGCCCTGGCACAGGATGCAGTCTGTCTGACTCACAAAGGACTCACGCCCCCCTCCCTCCCCTCCTCTACCTAAACGAAACTGATTAAGATGCAGTGAGAGACACACCTAAAACTCTCCAGATAAGGGTGACAAGAGTGAACAACTGCCCTAGGTCTCATTTACATCCAAGATGCAACCAGATGACCATTCATTTACATGAGAGATGGAGAACAGAAAGCCTGAAGCAGAGACTGCAGTGAATTCTGAGACCAGAGAAGCAGGGGAGCACTGCATGATGGGGAATCTGTGCTTCAAATGTTAATCAACCCATGTTCACAAACACCCAGCTCAGCATTTATCAGACCAGTTCTAATCTGGATTTACTAAGGACTTTTCCCCCCCAGACACACACACACAGCTCTAAGTTTAATAGGCATCTCGGGCCATACATTCCCCGGTCCCACTATGGGAGGCCTATTTAAACCTGATTGACTAAAACTCGGTTGCCGGGTTAGGGAATGCTGAGGCAAGAGACCGAGTCAGAGGGGGTATGGGCAACATTTGAACAATGGTTAAGGGTTCATCACAGCGTCCAGCCTGCTAGAGCCCTAATCCCAGGTGTTGTCATATCTTTCCCGAGACGACTGGTGGGAGTCCTCTCCACAAAAGGTTACGAGCACCCCAATAATTGCTTTAAGTCTGTTAAAAGACTATAGTAAGATCTGGAAAAGTCATGCTAAGCTGAGGCTTGTGCACAACAAGTAAAAATCCAAAATCCTGATGCTGCAAGCTATCTATTGTTCCTGAAGAAACCATGAGATATCCCATCAGTATATCTGCCACCCATAGGAATTTCAAGCTGGCTCCCAAGTATTTGGGTTACTCCCTAATCTTAAGTGTTTCCTGATTATCAATCAGTTTCCTGAGATGGTCCAAACCAGATAACCCCTTGTCAATAGAAAAGACAATGATTTACACTACTGAGGGTGCTACGGAGCAGCTGAACTGAGGGTATAAAAATCTGTAAGTGTGTGTGCTGCTAGAGGAAAAGGAAGAAAAAGAAGTAGAAGCAGGAGGAAAGAAGGAGAAGAAGAAAACCCCTGTGCTGACACCATCCCCTGTCGTTCTTGGGACGCTGGAAGAACAGATCATCTCTCCCTTCAAGGACTGTGCTACAGACTGTGCCTGTCAGCTTTGCAGCCTGAGTACCGTGGACTAGGTGAGATCCCAGCGTTCTCTGTCTTCTTTCTAGGCATAAACTTCTGAACCTGAACTGTATCAGTTAAGCTTGAGCTAAGTTTCCCCAAATACTTAGTGAAACCAGGGTAGTATTGTCATTGTTGGTGTTTGTTTTTCTTTTGCATGTCTATTACTACTAGTACTATTATATATTTCATATGCTTAGCAATAAATAACTTTTATAGTCAAACTGGTAGTAATTGGGTATATTTTTCCTTCTCTGCTTCTCTTTCCTCCCGTGCTCTGCAGCAACGCTTCTTTTACCTATGCTAAAGATCCCTGTGAAGCCCAAATTATTGTGGGGTCTGCTCATCAAGAGGCCAAAGATTGGGATGTGCTGAGTTTGAAACACATAAGGGGATCAGCTTGTACAGGCTGATTGACCCAGTTTGACTCAGACGTGCCCTTATGAACTGAATGCTGGTGTCAGCTGGACACCCAGCCGGATTCAGAGGGATTCTGTTTACCTGTGTGCTTGTGTCTGACTGCATTTTATTGTTGCTCTTATGAACTGATTCTTGGCATATGAGGGTGTCAGCCTGTCCATGCTGATCAGCCCAGCCAGGTCAGGCATGTCACGTTAATTTGTGTGTGTTTGTGTATATGACTGATTTGGTGACTGGAGGAACCCAGTCCCATTGAGATTGAGTCCTGCAAGATAGCTCCACTGGGGGTGAGGGCTTGCAGAAGGGAGAAATACAGCTCCATATAGTAACACAAGCAGCACACTGACAGAATCACCAAGACCCTAGAAACTATTCCTAATAAATGAGCACACCCCAAAGTAATGGGCAAATTTGGTAACAGGCCTGACCCAGCAAATGCAAGGTTAGTGCTGGGGCTAGGACCAGGGCAGAGGGCCGGGGCTAGGGCAGCAGGATCTGGCCCCGTGCATGCCAAGATCAGACCCACGGACTGAATCCAGCCCACCAACCTACTGCACACCACTCAGCTAGCCCACAGGATCAAAAGGTTGGGAACCACTGCTTTAGAGTAATGGATATATGAAAAGAGAATGAATTTAGCTCATTATTTCTTGTAACCAAGTAACTGATAGAAAGAAAACTTCTAACTGCCAACCCCCTTTTGGACTCCTGCAACTGTCTTCTGGAATTGAAAGGGATGTTGCTTCCAATTTTTCAGATCTCTCACTTGCTATTTCTTTTAATCTTCCTCCCTTATGACCAAAACAAGAGCATTACTGACTCCTGTACCATTGCAACTCTCATTCTTCTTTAGATCAACAATAATCTAGTCCCTTTCATCACTGATTGCAAAGAAATCCTAGATTTCACTTTTGGCTTTAAATACCTATACATCCTCAGTTATGTTGTTTACTTCTAATCCTATACTTTTCACTACAGTAGAATAACAATGCTAACCTAAAAGCAGGGAGATATTATGATGATCAGTTCACTAATTGGGTTAATCGTCTACATGGGCACAGAAGAGTAAGATTTGTACTCAGACTGAGTGGTGGCAGATCCAGCCCATGAAGCCAGGTAATCCACCCCACAGATGTCCCCATGGGTCCAGAAATTTGGCAGCGGGGGAAATGGTGTCAGTATACCCCACAGGGCTTAATTGATCCCAACTGGGCTCATCTTGCACAGAGGGATTGGACCCCATTCCCACATGGCTGGATCAAGCCAGGGTCCAATCCAGCCGCCTGGAAATGGCCTAGCCAAGGCCCAATGCAGTCACATAGGAAGGGCCCACCTGGGCCCTGAGGCAGCCGTGTGGGAACTGCCTCTGGCTAGGCCTTACCCATGTGCCTGCATCAGGTCCAGGCTGGGCTAGCATTGCGCTCCACATCAGGTCCAGAGCTGTGATCCAGCCTGTGGATGGACCTGCGACGACTTATCCAGCTCACCGGCTGGATTGGACACCACTGGCTTAGAGTTTTAGAAATGAAAAGAACTCAAATCACTGTGGGACTGTACATGCCTTGGCACAATTCCGAATTCTGTATATGCAATTCTCAGGCATTCAAGTCAGAAGTCAGGGGATCCTAAAATAAATTGGGCCTAAAATGTAAAAGAAGAGTAATAGAAAATGCATTCCTGATTCAAATAGATCAGAGTTTGTATTTTTTGTGTTCCAGCACTGAATATGTTTAAAAAATGATACTGCATATTAGAAATAAACAGTGGGTTTTGTGGGGGATAGGAAGAGGTAGCCACTCTGCCCTCTACTAGAGGTGAAACCTTTTAAACTGAACCTAAATAACAGTATATAAGAACAATCAGAAAACTGTTTTTTTAAGCTTCTGTATTAAACAATTGGTCTGTCACTTTAATGGAATGACTATTCTAATATAATAAAAGCCTTAGTCTGTCTGTCTGTCTGTCTGTAATGCTCTTGGCCAACTGCACATGTGCCGCCGAGAGGGCACATGCTGATTGGCTGCAAGGGTGAGGGAGCCACAGTGCCACCCCCAACAATAGCCAGCAGGGAGGGGGAGGTGGCAGGGAAGAGGGCAGGACGGGAGGGAGGGGAGCAGGAAGGGGAAGGGGGGGTTTCCGGTGGCAGTGCCTCTCTGCCACCACCACGCCTCCCCTCCCCCACTGCTGCCGCCACCCAACCCCAACAACAGCCGGCAGAGAGGGGGAGGCAGCAGGGATGGAGAGAGGAAGGAGAGGACATGCGCGGGGGGCGCAGCGGGGCCGGAGGCAGAGTGGCAGCACTGTGGGGTGCTGGGTGGCAGCTCTCTATCCACGCCCCCCTGTCATTCATGACAGGCAATTTGCTAGTGATAGATATGCTGCTTTTGATTTTTTAATTTCATTGCTCTCTCATTTGTAAAATGTAGATGAAGGTGACAAACTATTCAAATGAAGCTCTCTTTCCTTTTCTCATACAAAAGTAACTAAAAAATTGACCTATTATAGTTACATATAGTTGAATGCAGTATAAGCCATAAAGGAATGCAAATGTTCCAACTGAATGAATGGTGCTATAGGCACATATTGTTATAACATTACATAATATTTAAATAAACTTGGTTTAATTAGTATACCTAGCATGATGTTGGTGTTGTATTTATATAATAAATAATATTAATGGCACAGCTGCATAATTAGGATGGACTGAAATGTGTCCTCTGTCCAAATTAAGCAGTGTCTACCTTATAAAGGCATATTAAAATCAGAGCTGCTTGGCAGCATCCTTTGTAAATAACTTGTAATTATAATATACAAAACTGTCGACTGTGACTATATTCACTAAGAATATATTTTAAAAATCAGCTTTACCAACTTGAGTCTCAAACAGAAGCGCCAAAACATTTTTTATGAAGTTACAGTGGTATATTATTTTGGGAACTATAATGATTAAAATATATCCAAAGTCTTACTCTTAGGAATCTTTATAAAAAGTGATTTATTTCTTCAAACTCCTTAACTCTAAAGTAATTTTAGGTTTTAAAATTATACTGTTTGTTCTTGGATAATTTTTAACTGGGAGAAGAATCAGAAGACTCTTTTAAAGTGTGTTTCATGATTTTTTTCTACATTCATCCATGGTAGTTTTTCAGACAAGTACCCAAATGATTCAGGAACCCAAGTCCATGACTTTCTGTAAGACTCAAGGTAGCTAAAGAGGAGATCTCCATAAGTACTGAAGTGCCTACCTCCTGAAGTCAAGGGGAAATAGGAAACTAAAAATCTTAGGCAATCTAGGATACTTTAAGGTAAGATACAGACATGACACTTTTACCAGTAAAAGTGATTGGAAACTGGTCTATACCCATAACAGAAGCTCAGCACACATAGACTGGTTTAAAAAGGACAAAACTCATTCTAAGATTTTCACCCCACTAATCAAAGGGCAAATGTGTGTTCTGTTTCCTACCGCTTTAAACAAAACTGCTTCCAGAAAACCATTTAACTTAGATCAATTCCACCTTAGGCTTTTGTACCTAGCCTAAAAGTCCCACTTTTGAAAATGGGGCATGCTTTTAAGCCACTTGGATGCTTTTGCAGATTTTACTCCCATAAAAGTTCTAAAAAGATATTATCAAAACATACAGGTATGAAACACATGTGCATACAAACAAACCTAAAAAACACAAAGATGCAAAAGCATAAGCAAACTTCAAAAATAGTTGTGCATTTCCTTTGTGGACTAAAAGCACATGTGAGAAATTACTTCAAAATATTTTTACCCTCACAAGAAAAGGTTTAAAAGCTCATTTTAAGATGTCTAACTTAAGAAAACTATTTTCTCTTCCATAAATATAACTTGAATTAAACTCTTCAGAAGTTTGGACAGCTTTGCCTTTGCATTTTTGATCTGATTCAGCTGACAGAATTTTCAACTATCAGAGTTCTTTTACCTTCTGCTTAGTGACATGCCCAGTGGAAAAACATCATATTTCTACATATAAGAAGTCAGAGTCACTCAAGAGTTCAACTCCCTCAACTTTAACCATTAAAAAATACTTTTTAAAGTGTTGATGGCTTAGAAAGCATGGGACCTACAGGAGTATTATAAAGATAAAAGGATACTTTTTTCAGTTTTATTTCCATTAGACTAGTCCAAATGTTAAAACTCTGATGTAAGCTTGAGTTTTCTGATCAACTTTAAATTATGTATATATTCTCTCTACAAGCTGTCCTTCTTTTTATTATCTTTTTTCTCCTCCTCAACAGACTCTTTTCCTGTGTCACTAATAATGATACCTACTGATTCTGCAATGCAGTATCATTATCTTTGATTCTGCCACCCCCCCAAATGCTCACTCACATACAAGCACAGACAAAGGTTGTTGTAACAAACCCCATTATGTTTTGGGAGATAGCAGTGTGTCATGACTGCTTTCTTATGTTTACAGTACTGATATGGCCTTTGTGGTCTCATTGGAAACTCAATATTATCCTGTATCCAACTATGTTACTGTTACCACTGTACACATTATGTTATATTTAGAGATGTAAATATTATTTTTAAAAATATTCGTTTAACCTCCTCTAATTATTTTGCAAAATGGTAAACTGATAACAGCAGCTCAGACAAAGATGCTGCTAGGAGTCATTCCCGGGACCCTTTGATAGGGCCGGAGCAGGCAGTTGCAAGCCCAGCCAGACAACACAGCCCACATGAAGGCCCCAGCTGGGGGGGGGCGGGGGGCAGGCACTTGTGAACAAGCAGCTAATTGTTTAATTGACGAGTCATTAGGCTGCCTACTGTTTTCTTCTTTAACCTCATAGGCTATGGGTATTACTTCCACTAACCCATCCCCTTCCCCTCCTTACTTCTCTCTCCGTCCTGCCTGCCTACCCTCTCGACTTCTGGTTCCTGCTGGGGCACCGCGCAGCTTCCCTTCCTCTCCTTCCCTGCCAGGCTGTGCCCCGCCCCATGCAAAACAATAGCCAGTCACCTAACTGGTTATCACTGGACTTATCGGTTAGACAATTAATCATTTAAACTTACACATCCCTAGTTATGTTATGCCGGCTTTATACATCTTTACAGTTTGGGATATGGTTTACTAAAGGAAAGGTAGCAGGTGGAACTGCTAAATCTCTTGCTATTGTGACTCTAGGCAAGATGAACTGCCACTCCCAAACACAGGCATTGTCTGCCAGTAATGGGGAAATCATCTCTATAGAAAATGCATCTGAAAGATATGGCCCCACAGGGTGCGTCCAGACGTGCGTGGACATTTGGTTCAGTGGGAACAACTAACAGCAGTGCACCTTGTGCTGCAGTTACTTGTCCCTGGAGAATGCTTGTGCCAGCGTGCTTTGGCATGTGGCAAGCTACCCTGGGGATGTTATGGGAGGCTGGGGCAGCACTGTGCTTGCCCCAGTAGCCTTACCTGGGGTTCTGGGGGCCTCCCAAGGCTGCAGCCATGGCGATTCTGCCAGGCAGAGTCTGGCCGGCAGCCGCAGCACAGCTCTGGGCAACCTGACTTCACTTCTCAGCAGCGCATGCTGCCCGAGCGTGCATTGCACTGGTTTTTTTCCTGTCAGTTTTTTTGACCCCTTGATATCCAGGGGTAAAAAAAACTGATGGAAAAAAAGAACGTACAGTGCATGCTCAAGCAGCATGCCCTTGCAGCACAGAGAACACCAGACAATGCGGTATGCGCACTGCAAACTGCATGACCGCGTTTGTCTGAATGCGCCCACAGGGACCCCAGGTTTCTTGGAAGACAAGAACTTTCTGGAGGTTTCTGGTGACTCATAAATAGGGACCACTGGAATTCAGGCTACGGTGGTTGCGGGGAAGGGAAGGGGCAAGCAGGCTCCCTGTAGGCTCGCTGGAGTCAATTTCAGATGTTCTTCAGGGCAGGCTCTCCCACACCTCTGATTGGTTGACAGGACCACTCCTCTGCCCTGCTGTGCAGAGAAGGGGAGGGGGAAACTCCTCTGCTCCCACAGGGCAGCAAAGCAAAGTGGGGCTCGGGAGAGAGATGCTGCAGGGGCAAGTACCCAGCATGCCTATGCCTGCAGCTCCAAAGGCAGGAGGCACTTACCTGCTCTGCTCTGGGCAGGGCTTTTAAACTCCCCACCAATAAGGTTGTTACCTTATTCAACAACAGATTGAACAACCTGTACTAGGCTGCCCCTGGAAACACACAGGGCTTCAACAGTGTTTCTGGGGTTTTGCTACTTTTCTTCACACTTCAGGTAAGTTTTTTTTTAAACTTTTTTTCCCGTCATCCCTTCTCTATGGTTTCAGGCTATTTCTGGCCAAATCAGTTTTCTCAGGCTTCGGGAAAAAAACTGCATCTTGGGTTTTGCCCTGAAATCCCCTGAAGCCTGAATTCCAATGGTCTCTATTCAAACAATTAGAATAATGTTTAAAGGGGCAAGGGGCTGGCCTTGGAGGCTTTTTATAGTCTAGCTAAGATAGAATTGAGGCTTTTTAATCACAGGCTTTGAGGGATCATGGGCAGTGCTGGCAGAATCAACAGAAAAGCTGAATTCAGGGGATACTGACAGGACTCTCTGGAGGACTAGGGTATAGCCAAATGACATGGTAAGAATCTGTACATGTTTTGTTTTTCTGTTTCCAAACCTATGGCCTGTTTTGCTTGTACACTTTTTTACTTATATAATAAAAATTTTTGCTGTTTTGTCTCCTTACTGATTGTCTGTTGAAAGAGTGATTGCTTGGCAAGTGATATTCCAGGCTAGCCCTTTCTATGGAAAAGGAGACCTAAATTTTTTTTCACAGCCACCTAGAGTAGCCTCCTGGGGCAGGCAGAGATTCCCCTACTGCAGCTGCAGGGATTGTAAAAGGGTGGGGTGGGGGGGGCAGTGTAAAGCTTAATGGAGGTAAGGAGTTATCTCAGAGCAGCCTTGATCTCTTCCCTGGCGCAAGTAGCAACACAGTGGGGAAAAACTCTGGACTCTGGGTCCTCTGCAGTTGGGTTTGTCATAATCTATAAAGTTCACTGTTAGGACTTAGAAGATGACTCAGTGGTGTAAGTTTCTAACCTATCTTGCCCACATCAGTCTAGGAGTCCTCTCTCTTTCTCTTTGTAAAAGGAAGAAAGAGAACTTTTACTGAAATTACCTTAAATCCTCTCTGTTTAGAGGCATGAAATTATACTACTTCTACATCTTTGCAAGATAGCTCCTGTAACACAGATCCTAAGTAACTTATGCAGTTTCATAGCTGCAATGAATCTCTGAATCTATCCTAAAGAAAGAAGATGTAGGGATAAAACAAAAAAGACTCCTCTACTGATCCTAGAATTAACATTACATAGGGCATTTATTTTAGCTCATTTCAGTCATAACATTGAGAATTTCTACTTATATGGTTAACTACTTAAATAGTCAAGATCTAGATCTAGGGAGAGAGAAAGAACAACTGATGAGGGATATACACAGAAGCAGGGCTGTCCAACTGGCAGCCAGAAGGCTGCTTGCAGCCCTTAAGAGGTTAAACCATACCTCCATCCACTCAAGGTTCTTATTCTAGGCACCACTGTGGAATAGTGCTGTTGTTGCTGCCACTAGAGTTCCTAGGCTCCCCCTCACTCCTCCGTCTTCCACTTGCCTGCCCCTATCCCTAGTGAGGGAGCAGAGTGGTATGGCCCCTGGGCTGAGAGAACCTACGGCTGAAGGGCTCAAGGGATCTGCAGATCCCACGCATCATCTGTGTCAGTGCCACACACTGGGTTGGGGCAGGGAGCAATCATACTGCATCCACGCATGCAGGGGGCCTGTGTAGTATAGCATATCTACACAACAGGGCCTATGTGGTACAGGGAGTGGGAGGAGGGGTTACATGGCTCAGGGGGGTTGTGGCCTACATGTTGTGTGGTTGGGGGTCCTGTATCCCCTAGCCACTCAGAAATTGGACAGTCTTACTCAGAAAGTCAAATCTGGAGAAGGTAAGGCAAGGAACAGCAGGGGAGATGCGTAGGGTGTGTGCGGGTGTACGTGCACCCCCTGCGTGTGGCGGTGCACCCCCTACAAAAAGGCACCACCGACACTGTCAGCGGCGCCTGTGGGCGGTCGCCACTCACCACCCCACCACCGGTGGCATCTGCAGATGGTCCATGATTGCCCCGGCTGCTGCCGCCACTGCCAGTGGCGCCTGTGGGTGGTCACCAACCCCTGGTCGGCACTCACCACCCCAGCCCCCGGCTCCTGACAGTGCCAGTGGCGTCTGCAGGAGCTCTCCACTGACCGCCACTGGGCTCCTGCTGCCGCTGGCGAAGCCGTGCCCCCCGCAGCCGCTGGGGGCAAGCGCCGTTCATGGGGAACAGAATGAAATACAAATAGAATATGACACTATGGAACCCAAGTGAAAAAATAACAGAATAAAACACAATTGCATTTATTCATTCATTCCACTTGCCTACTACCACATCAGAAATGGAAAGGAGTGTTACCTACAAAGCTCTGCATGATTAAATTACTAAAACAGCACAACTTACAGCAGATCTGCTTATATTTCTATTTTTGCACTTTGCATTTCTATTTCTTCAGTATCAAAACAACTACACACTAACCAAAACCCCTCCTTCCTTGTTACTCTTACCAAGTCACCACTCTGTTTAAATCTTTCTACTAGCTCTCCAGATTCTTCAGTTTTAAGTTTTTCATTTTATCTTCCAACAACTCCACATATCTTGTCCTTCCCTTTTTAACCAGCTTCTTTGCCCTTACCTTCTGCCCAACCAGTTATAGCACTCTTTGTTCTTCATTGTTCTGCAAATGTCCTCACTTTCTTCCAAGCTACTATTCTCAATAGACATTCTCTGTGACCTGGGCTGCACAACAAGCCACTTCCCTCTTCTCCTCCACACCTTAATTAACACTCACTTCTTCCAGGTCACTTAAAAGAAATTAACCACAAGTTACATGAATCACTAAATCTACACCCCTATTAAACATCAAAAGCTTATGATTAATAATTTAGCAGTCAATCTAGTAAGAGAATTAGAGCACAGGAAAACAAGGTATACAGGATAACAAAACTGCAGTAAAATTACGCCTTTTCATGCAATGAATCTAAACTGGATAACAGATTTACCAAATTTCAGTGTATGCAGCTAAGAACAAAATTCAAGAGGAAAAACTTTTTTTATTGGTTCTCCAACTGTGATTGAAAGGACACATTTTGTTTTTTTTTTCCTTTAATGAAAAGTTATGCCCTTGATGAACCCTGCAGCAAGAAAACCTCCAAAGATATAAACATAAAAAATGGGGGAGAGATTTAGGTACAGAACTCTCAGAAGTGAAGATAAAAATAATGGATAAATACCCTTGTTCCACCTTTGTCTCTTTGGCAACAAGAAAGACTTTGCTCAAATTATTACACAGAGCATATCTAACACTATCTAGGCTTAACAAAATAACCAGATCATACCCTGAGCTATGTTGGAAAGGTTGTATGCAAATAAAAGTACATTCATACACAGATGGTAGAACGGGCCCTTTATATAGAGTTTCTGGATTCCTATCAGAAAAAAACATTTGCTCGATAATTGGCTTATGGCTCCCCTTTTCATCCAAAATGTTCCTTCTGGGTATATTTCCCAAGCACCTAACTCTGGATTACTACAGAGCTCTATGAATCCACCTCATTTTAACAGCTGGCAACATGTTTGCCAGAGTGTGGAACAGGCAACCCTGCCAAATGATACAGGATAGAATAATATGGTATATTTTCATCATGGAAAACCTGTCTGCTTCAGTAAAAGGCAAGTATAAGGATTTTTATGCTACCCAATTGCCTGCTACAGCTACCTAAACTAATAGGACTATAAAAGAAAAGTACCACAGTCATACCGCAATGTGGAAATAAAAGTGTATTAAAAATGAAGGCAACATGAGACCTAGTCCTCTCCTTCTTGGGTGCTTCTACATGTGTGCTTTATCATGCAGTAGACATTTACTGCACAGTAAAATGTCACTGTCTACACAGACAAGGTTCCTTGGGTGAATTTGATATCTTTTATTAGACCAACCCAAATGGTTGGAGAATAGTTATTAAGCAAGCTTTCAGGTTCAAAAACCCTTCGTCAGGCTAAGGAAGCTGCAGCAGTTGGTGTGTGCTCTTCCTGGATGGAATGAAAAGTCTGTCTACCCATGCACAGCAATTAAGCCATTATAGACAAGTTTACTGCACCATCATATAGTCCCATTGGACACAAGTATTATCTGACAGCATAGTAAATTACTGCACTTTAACACAAATGTAGACAGTGAGAGGGCTGACTGAGGCGCGAGGGTGCTTCAGTGCAGGACTAGCCACCAGGCAGCCCCCATGCTGATGCACCCTCATGCGCCAGCCAGACCCTCCGCAGCACAGGAAGCCCTGGGCTGCTTCCACCAGGTTCCATGTGTTGTTCCAAACTCTGGAACCAATTACTCTGGAGTGTTCTGCTCCTGAGCGCAATAAACTCCGGAGTTTATTCGTGTGCATTTACTGCACATGTAGATACAACCCTTTTGAGAAAAACCTAATGGAAAGCAACTTTGAGGAAAGTAACTGAAACATTTTTTGTAGATAATCACAGCTTTTACCTCTAAATGTGTTTTTGTTATGTTATTCTTCAAATATGCTTTTGATATGGTTAAATAGTTGTGTTAATAAAAAATAAGAATAAAGTAATTAGTGCAGCAACTGAGCCTAAGCAATTTTTCCTTTTTTAACAATAAAAACCTTTTCTGTATATTTTTCTCTCCATTCCCCTCCTTTCACCTGTCTTATTAGATTGAGAGTTCTTCAAGGCATTGCATGTGCTTCCCATACATTTGGAGAGTGCCTAAGATATTGTGAGCAAACACTAATACAAAGAGCCAGACTAGTAAACATGCTGAATATTGGTTTGTCTTTTGTAGTAGTGATTGAAATGATACCCAGATTATTCTGTACTAAATGTATTCAGCTCCTGTTTGAGTATTTAACAAAATAAAAGATGTTTCTCTAATTTTCATTCTTCCTCACGAAACAGTGTTCCTTCTGCCCTGATCTTTACTCTAATCTTACAAAATGCTTAGTGTTACCCCACTGATCATAATAATAAGAATCAAACACATTCAGCACTGATATGCTGACTTAATTTTATCGACAACATAAATGCTTCTGAATTTTTTAAAATCTCTGTGACTAATTGTTTGGCTATAGTAAACATACATATTTAATAAAATTAGTCCATGTTAATCCAATTAGTTTTAAAGCATGTCACTTTTCTAAAAAGACTGTTTATAATTTGAGACCAAAAACTGTCAGACCCATGTTTATACAGCAAAAGAAAGATATTGACTCTTATGAGTAGAATATGCATACTAAACTTCAGTTCTAAAGCATGCATTTTATGGAAATAACCACCCACAAGTTTGGAAAAATGTAAAAATTAAAAACAAATTTACTGTCATTAATCATTAACTATTAATCTACCAGATTATCATACTTAATGAGTTTTCCCTAAGTACCATACTAGAAGGCATAAGTCTGATCTTGAGGCCTTGATTCTCTGTTCCATATTGCACTTATCTATGCAACTGGAAAATGGGATTTTGGGGAAGTAACAGAATGTTTGTAGGAGAGTTCAAAAGAGACAAACAAGGGATTCAGGGAAACTGGTATTATGACTAATATACAAAAGCCAATAAAAGGCCTGCAAACATCAAACTACAATGGCAGAAAAAATTTAACTCGAAGGCATTTTGGAAATTTTCTGGAAGCTTGCATACATTAGGAGATGGAATCAGTATGCATAAAAAATGGTTTTTATTAGACCTGATATTAAATTAGATATATAAACCTATTTGAAATTATGACAACCAACATTGAGGCCTAAACATATTCATCTATTTAAATCATTTACATTTAAAAGGAAAAATAAACCATATTCAAGAAATATATATTTGTTGCTGAAATTTAAAGTCAGTCAAACAACTGAAATGGGATAAATGTTTTGGACTTAGCTACTTGAAACTTATAATTCATCCTTTAACATCTGAAAAGAAAAATATTGTTCTCCCCTGCCACTGAAAGCAGGACAAAGGGCAATGGGCCGAGAAAACAGAAAAACAGACCTAGATTAAATCTCAGAAAAAAAAAATCTTCTAATGTAGAACAGAAAAATAATAGAACAAGCTGCCTAGGGAACTTGAGGGCTCCTCTACATGTCCAGATAAAGGCACAATGGGATCTAATGGGCAATCCACACAATTGCACCTCCTGCTATGCCATCTCCTACCATGGCAGGAGGCATGAGTGTGGGACTGGGCATTAAATCCCATCGCACCTTATAACTTGGCCTTGCAAGATCACAGATGCTGCAATCTCCCAGCCTCGGGGGTGTCTCGGACGGCCGGAGCCGACTCAAGATGATTCAAAAAATCACTTGGTCGTTTGGGCGGGCTGGTGAATGGAGAGGCAGACACAGCTTATTGGTTGCAAAAACTTTACTTACGCCGCTTGTAGCCGCGAGGCAGGTGGTCCAGTCACCTGAACAACTATGTGAGTTGCTCCAGCTGGCAAGGCTCAGGCCAGCTAATCC
>NW_005841955.1:93607-94155 GCF_000455745.1 Alligator sinensis
AAACTATAAAATATAATAACTTGAACATGTAACAACAACTATTGATCATCGTCTGATCGGAGAACATCTGCTTGGGACTCCCCTCGTTTATTAGTCAGTCCGTCTTCTCCTATAACAGACAATGCCAATTAAAATACTTAATAAGATGAAAGAAAACAACGTAATAGCAAGTCCTGAGCGGATGGATATTCGCTGTCTCAGTGTTTCCTTTATAGCCGTCACTCTATTGACTCGAATGAACTGTAGTTTGGTGCTCGACGGATCTCACAATCGAGCGGCTGTAGATTACCGCTTTGTTGAGGTTAGACCTGTAAAGAAAAGAAAACGACAAAACAAAACAGAACAAAGCCAAAGAGACCCATAATTGGATTCACTGTAAGGATACTGGGTGAACGTCAGAACGGCGAGTCATCCAGTTGTGATGAACGATAATAGGAGGACGATCGGGTTTTTCTTCTAAGTGGACAGAATAGGTATTAGGATATTGTCCCGACCGTTGAACTGTTCCTTTGTGAACTTGCGGATGAGACTGATGGGGGTGCGGTATT
>NW_005841955.1:97483-100600 GCF_000455745.1 Alligator sinensis
GTCGTTTGGGCGGGCTGGTGAATGGAGAGGCAGACACAGCTTATTGGTTGCAAAAACTTTACTTACGATGCTTGTAGCCGCGACGCAGGTGGTCCGGTCGCTTGAACAACTATGTGAGTTGCTCCAGCTGGCAAGGCTCAGGCCAGCTAATCCGTCCACAAATTAAGCCGGCAGGGAAAGGGTACGTCGAGGATTGCGCTCGGTGACGGGGAGAAGAATCGATAGGTGATCAGTCTATCGATCAGCTCAGCCGCAAGTCAGATCTCTTTAGAGGCACTCTGCAGCGTGCCCAAAATTCTCCGACTTGGGCGGAAGTCGCACAAAATTTTAAACGGCTAGCAAGCCAATTACTAGCCACCACGTAGGAATAATTTAGAACTGGCCAATAGCGGGACACAAATTTGCAGTCAAATGGCGGGAACTCTCTTGCACCGAGGTTTTTCTGTTGCAACAAAAACCTTTGCTGTGCAAGAGGCTCTCATGTGGTGGGAAAATTCCATCGTGCCGAGGCACCAAAATCACTGGGTTGTGACAGGGGGTACGTGAAACCCCAGAGGCTGGGAGATCACAGTCATACCCTGCAACTGCTGGAACCCAGCTGGATCCCTGGTACCAGAAGGCACACTGCAGGAAACCTGCCTTTGCAGCTCCAGGACTCTGGGTTCCAGCAGCTGCCAGGTGTCGCTAGGACCCAGAGTCAGCAGCTGCTAGGGCTGGGAGTCCCCTCAGCTGCAGGACTTCCAGCCCTGGCTGGGCATATTGCAGTCCAGTAGCTAGGAACACTGTCAGCTGATGGGGCTCCCAGCCATAGGAGAGACCTCGCTACATGTGCAAATTAAAACTCTGTAGCAACCGGCTATAAAGTTAGTACACCTTTTTGATATCTAACTTTATATATCTATTTGCCTACACATACATAGTATATTCCCAGGGATAGATTAATGCATGGACCCAGGAGCCCTTGCCAATCAGGGGTTCCCTGGGGTGCCAGGGACAGCACAGCCCATGGGTATCCTGATTATGGACATCCAGGTCAGGCAGTATGTGCCTCCTCCCCTCCAGCTGGTGCCCAGGGGCCAGGGGCCAGGTGTGGGCACAGGGCTCCCTGCAGGTAGCACGGCTTTCCAGGGCCATCTGCTGCCAGGAGGCCCCATGGGCACCCCCAATCCCGCTCCTGCCACTTGCAGGCAGCCACTGGCACCAGTACCACTGAGACAGGACAGCGCTGGCCAGCAAAGGGGTGGGCAGAGAAGTTGGCAGGCAGCCAGGAGCAGAGCTTGTGACCCCATCACAAGCCAGCCCTGGCCCTGGCCTGTCCCATGGTGGTGGGAGACTGCAGCTCTGGTAGCATGACACTCACTGGGCAGAAGGGCCAGGGCCACCTTCACCTCAACGGCACTTGCACCCCCTGGCTGGCCCTGGATGCACTGAGGAGGCTGGGAGGGCCCAGCTGCAGCCCCAGGCAGAGGCAGAGAGAACCTGTCCTCACCTGGTGGGGGGGCCTCCAATTTTCTCTTTGCCCAGGGCCCTAATAAATCTTAATCTGCCACTGTATATTCCCATAAATGACAATCTATATATCTATGTATCTATATCAATCTATCTATATGTTTCCTTAAGCCTCAGAGCTAACAATCTATATAACTAGATCTATCTGCTTAAAATATATATTCTCACAGATAACAATCTGTATATCAATATCAATCTCTCTTCTTAAGTGTAGATAGTATATCCCCAGAGATAATAATCTATCTATATCTAGCTATATATCTATTTGCTTGAGTGTACACAGAATATCCTCAGAGCTGACAGTCTATATATGCATATATCTTTATCTATTTCCTTAGATGTCAGGATATACTACATATATCTATCTATCTATCTATCTATCCACTTAAGTGCACACAGTATATCCTTATAGTTGACAGTCTATCTATATACCTATACCTAAATATACATCTATTTGCACGGGTGTAAATAAAATCTCCAGAGCTGAAATATATAGATCTACAGCTGTCTCCATCTCTATGTCTGCTTGAGCATAGGTAACATATTCCCACAGCTAACAATCTGTATATCTATATCTAGCTATATATATATATTTGCTTGAGTGCACATAAAATATCCCGAGCTGACAATCTATATATCTTTATCTATTTAGTATAGTAGTATATCCCCATATAGTATGTAGTATATCCGCATTGCTAGCTACCCACCTGCTTATCTATCTGCTTAAGTACATCCTTATAGTTGACAATCTATCTATATACCTATATATAAATATATATCTAGTTACTTGAGTGTACACAGAATACCCCCAGAGCTGAAATACCTAGGTCTACATCTGTCTCTACTGCTAAGTTTAGAGAGGAACAGAGATAGATGTAGATCTGTCTCTACCTCTTCTAGGTAGAGGGGGGCCTTCCCAGATGTAGATCTGTCTCTATACATAGATGGTGGTAGTGGCAACCATCAATCCCCCTGGATCATGGTGTATGCATGAGGGCCACCCAGACCTTCAATGCATATGCCTGGGCAGGAATTTTTGGAGGAATGGAGGCTGCCCAGCCCTTCCATCCTCTCTTTAGGCCACTGAGACAGAATCCAAAGACCAGACTGCGTCCAGATGTTTGGTGCCTCCATGGCTGAAGATTTGTGTGTCTGGGAAGCAAACCCAGGTCTCCTGTGTGGTAGACAAGGACTCTACCACTGAACCACCCTATAAAGAGAGACAGACAAATGCAGACTCAAGCAACTAGATACATAGCTAGATATAGGTGTACAAACAGCAGGGCCAGCCCATATTATCCTGTGAAACCTACCACCGCAGGGGGCCCCACACACCCCAACCCCCACCCCTGGGCCACTGCCACCAGCTGCTTTGTGTCAGGGGGTCCCAAAACGATACCTTGTAGGGGGCCCCAAAAAATGGTGGGCCGGCCCTGACATTGTTAGCTGGGGGAGATAAACTACCTATGCTTAAGAAAGTCGTCTGCTTAAGTATAGGTAGCTTACCCCACAGCTGACAATCCTTCCCCACACCTATATCTAGCCATGGGTCCAGTTGCCTGAGGCTGCACAGGCCAGCCCCACGCAGCGTATCCTCCCCCCCACCCC
>NW_005841955.1:100783-103039 GCF_000455745.1 Alligator sinensis
CCCCCCCCCCCCGCCCCTCCCTGGGCCCTCAGCCGCGGCCCCGCCCGGGGTGACCTGGGTCCCGGCGCCCTCCCAGCCAGTCAGGCGCTGGCTCCGTCTGGCTGCTCAGCCCCGGCCCGGAGACCTGTGTGCTGTGCGGGGCGGGACAGCTGAGGGGGAGCGGGGAAGAGTTCAGAGGGGACAGGAGCAGTCCAGAAGCGCCCCTTGGGATACACAACTGGCTGCCATACCGAGGGAGGCAGCTAGGACCATCCACAGGGGAGGGGACAAGAAGTCACCTGGGGCTTAAATTGCCACTGGGGAGGGTTGGGTTGGTGGCAAGGGACAAGGCTGTCTGGAGAGTGGCCCAGCAGGGAAGGGGTGAGCAGCTGGGGGGTGGACCCTCTGCCAGGAGATGGTTTTAAGCACGGGTTAGACAAACGCTTGGCTGGGATGGCCAAGTGAGACCCGTCTTGCCTTCCACAGGGGATAGCCTAAGTCATCTCCTGAGGTCCCTTCCAGCCCTGTTCTTCCTGGGATCAGGGCTCTGAGGCATATGACTTATGAGTAGGGGTGTTCCCCCCCCCGCCCCCGCCTCATTGGCAGAGGGGTTTCGCCAGCTGGGCCACTTTCCACTGATTGCCAAGGAAGCAAAAACCACAGTTTTAAATATGCTGTGGTTTTTGCTGATTGGTGGAGGAGCCCTGGTAGCCCCGCTGCTTGCTGCTGATCGGCATATATAAGATGGTGGTTTCCACTTCCCCAACGATCAGCAGCAAACAGCCTGGCCAGAGGGGCGCCTCCATGGATCAGGGCCAGGGGGCAAGCAGTGAAATGAAAAGAATGATGGAGACCCCTTCTTCTGAGGAGAGACTGATGGAACTGGGCTTATGTAGTCTATGGAAGAGAAAACTTGCGGAGGGATTTAATAGCAGCCTTCAACTACCTGAAGGGTGTTTCCAAAGAGATGGAGCTAGACTGTTCTCAGTGGCAGCAGATGACAGAACAAGGTTTAAAGTTGCAGCAAGGGAAGTTTAGGTGGGATATAAGGAAAACTTTCTCACTAGGAGGGTAGTAAAACACTGGAACAGTTTACCCAGAGAGGTGGTGGGATCTCCATGCTTAGAGGTTTTTAAAACCCTGCTAGGCAAAGCCATGACTGGGATGATTGAGTTGGGAATGGTCTTGCTTTGAGCAGGGGGCTGGACTAAATGACCTCCTGAGGTCCCTTCCAATCCTCATTTTGTATGATTCTATGATGCTCTCATTCTGTGCTAACTAAGCTCATATGGGGGAGGCACCCTGCACTTGAAGGGTGGTATTTATCAAGAGTCTACTCGTCTTTTATTTCAGGAAAATCCAAGAATACAGGTTTACTCTCACTTTATGCAGGTTCTGTATGTGCGAATTCACTTTTATGCGATGACCCTTTCTATACCAAAAATGTGTTATATGTGAGGTAAATTCACTCTTATGTGATTGATTCGGTGGAAGCCCGCAGTCAGCTACTTTGTGCGGCGCATTATGGGAGTGACGCACCAAAATATAGCCTCCTGTGTGGATCTGTGCTCCTTGTTCATTGTCTGTGACAGATGTTTCTGTAGTTGCCATTCCCATGATGGTAACATTCATCACCATTCTGTGCATGTGTACTGTCTGCTGTTTGCGAGTACCAAAATTGTCTTGTAAAAGTGGTAGAAATGGGTCTGGGGGCCAGTACAGTTGAGGTCTTGGAACATTTCCCTATTTGTTACATTGTAAAGTGGGTTCCCTTTATGCAGATTCAAGTTATGCACCATTTCCCAGGAATGCATGTGTACATAAAGCGAGGGGAAACCTGTATCTTTCAGGAGATGCATCCTATTTATTTCAGTGCTAACATATATGTGACGGGGGTTATCACATGCTCATAATACCAGAGTACAATCACAGAACATAGGGCTGGAAGGAACCTCATGAGATCATCTGGTCAAGCCACTGCCTCCAGGCAAGATCATCCCTGGCTAAACGACCCCAGACAAGTGTTTGTCTTCCCTGCGTTTCCAAGCATGGAGATTCCACAACATCTTGAGATAATCTGTTCCAATGCTGAACCTTCCCAGTCCACATAAAGTTCTTAATATCTAACCTAAATTTCCATTGCTGCACCTTATAACCAATATTTTTTGTCTTGTCCCCTGCAACCAGAGAGAAAAGTCTACCACGATCTTCTATCTAGCCATCTTTCAGATATATGAAAACTATTATTAAATCCTTCTCAGGCTCCTCTTCCCTACA
>NW_005841955.1:103049-123445 GCF_000455745.1 Alligator sinensis
CAGTTATTCTAATCATTCCTGTTACTTCATGTTTTCTAAATGTCTAATTGTTTTGTTGTCTTATGCTGGACTCTTGAGTTTGTCCCCATCTTTCTAGAAGTGTGATACTCAAAACTGGACATAGTACTCGTGGTTAGGCCTCACCAGTATGGAATCAAGCAGAAGAATCACTTTCATGAGTGACTCCTGTCAGTATAGCCAGGCCAGTGTGCTATTAACATTTTTTTGCAATAATACCTCATTGCTGGCTCATATTCATCTTGTGGTTGTAATTTCCAGGTCCTTTTCTGCAGTAGTGCATTTATTTTCTAGTTTGTGTTAGTACATGCAATCGTTCCATCTTTGCACTGAATTTAATTTGACTAATTTTAGAAAATGTCTGCAGGTTATCAAGGTCATTCTGAATCCTAATCCTGCCCTCCAGGGTGTCTACAGCTCTACCCAGTTTGGTGTCATCTGCAACTTTGCTAAGTGTTCATTTTGTCCCAGTTTTAAGCATTAAGACTTGTTTAAACTTAAAATATGCCTGTTTCTCCCACTGAAATATTGGAAGCTATTAATTCATTTCTGGCAGAGTTCTGAAGCCACAGACAAAAGTATCCTTTGCTGGAGAGAGGGCAGGAGAGGGATTAGACTTGAGAGTTGTACCTAACCCCAGCAATGAAAGTTTTAGAGCAAATATTTTTTCCATATTATTCTGCTTCACCTGCTTTCGAAAGTCAGATTCCACACAATCAATAACTTCCTTTAAGCTGCTGACTTGGCCCATAGCAGTATTCCTTTTCCCCAAAAGTACTTTTCTACTACAGTTGCTGCAAAAATAGTGATCAACTTATTCCAAGTTAACAAACAGCAAAATCAGGTCCAAATTCTTAGAACAGAGGCAGGGGAAGATACTAGATCAGTGATTCTCAGCTGGGGTTCTGGGAGAGCCTTCCAAGGGTACCAAGGTGCCAGGGCCTTTTGCCAAGAGGTAAGTGAACACTTTTCCTCCAGCCAGGTGCCCTAGCAACCTGAAGTCATCCCTCCTGTGTCTGCTTCCTGCCAGTCCCCATGCACCTAAGGCACACAGGTAGGTGAGCACATATGGGGCCACATTTATCAGCCCAGCACTTTCTCCCCACTCCTTGCATGCTCCCAGAGGGGTTGTGGGTGCACATATCTCTAGTCACTGGCATGCAAGGCAGCCACCCTCACCTGGAACCAGCTGCACTCTAGTTCAGTGATTCTCAACTTCCAGAAAGTTTTGGAGGCATTCCTTAAAACTGAAAAGGTTGAGAACCACTGTTTTAAATACAGATGCCAACCCCACATTTGGTTTTCTGGTGGCACACCTTTTAACATACAGTATACAGAATTGCATTGCTTGTGATGTTCTATAGAAGTGGGGGTCCAGCTCTGTGAAATAACTGGACAATCATGGTCTTGAAGGGGAGAGCAGATGGGAAGGAATGAAACTGAGAAAGGTAAGTAGTGGAATAAAGGTATGGACTAATTCTACTTTGTGGTATATGAATAAATTATTGATATCTTTTTAATTTTCTGGTTTGGCCTCTCATTGCTTCCTGGTATCAACATTAAAATAAACGTCCCTCCCCTCTCCCCATCACCATTTTTAATCACTAATATTAATTCATATTATTGGGGGAAATATTATGCTGTTTTATGCTTGCCCTCAATCCAAATGATTACTTTTTACAAGCTGCATACATTTCCATTAGCCCATTAATTAATTATAGAATCAGTGCTTTCTAAAAAGTGTATTTCACATAGATAATTTTTCAGGCACTCCTTCTGTTTGCATAATCCAAAGCAGCTTTTGCTTCTAAATTTCAAAATCTTGTTTTATTCAACCTAAGAAATGTATTCAAAGAATTGCAATCAAAGATCAAGTTCAGCTTACCACCTTCAAGAGAAAAAAATGTGCTTTATACACAGTGGTACCCATTTTTGACCCAAGCATCCAGCCAATATTTGAGGATTCATAGATAATACAGCTTAGAAGAAAAAGTTATGTTGGGAACACTGTATTTTTTTATGTAGTTATGTTTGTTTATAGCAATGTACAAAGTACTTTTTTTCTTGAATAGAAGAAGGATCGAACATTTAGAGGTTGTTTCCATTCTCATAGCACTAACCCTTTGCCAGTGAGCACCAACCTAGCCCCAAACCCACTCTTCAGGCTTTTACCATAGTCAGACACCAATACTTGTCCTGGGCTTTTTCCCCCCAGCAGTTTTTGTTTATCTCTCTCAGCAATCTTAATTTAAGATCAGCAGTTAAAACCATCAGTCTCAATAAGGTCAACTCAGACTATAATAACTTCATTATATAATAAATGATACAGACACTATGGATCTAGTTCACAGTGAACACTCCATTACAGGAAATATTAGCCTGCTCTCAATGAGACTTCCACATTTATATTTATCATTCTTTCTTATTTGTATCTGATGGATGAGAAAGAACAAAAAATGATGAAGAGTAAGTATATATATAAAAAGGGCATATCTCAGGCTTCAGAACATGATGATCCATTCTTTGGAATGTACCAAGCTGAATGTGCCTTTTACTTTAGGTTTCAAAAGAAGTTTGACAGTCCATGTCTTTTAAGGGTAGTGGGAAAAACATGTGGGGGCAAAAAAACCCAAACAAGCAAACAGTGCCATTTCAGCCTTCTTTATGATACACAAAGCACTGAAAACTGAACATAATCTTCTGCAGATAACTTTTAGAGATATGTATCATTATACATATGACAAGTTGCAATCACATTCAGTTTCTGAGCTTCTGACTGCTTCTGTTCTATTGAATAAATAACACATTTTAAAAGTAATGCTCAACTTTTTTAAAATAAATATTACAAAATTACATTACAAAAATGCACAATGTAAAGACTGTGCTTTCAATACTTATGATTCAAGGAAACTGTAACAGCTAAATAGTAATGTGTTTTCTAGACCTTTCTCAAGTACTATATATACTGTGCTGATATGTTAAGACTTCAGTCTTGGAAAGATTTCTAGCACAAACTTAACTTGATACACTAAATAGAATAAATGATTACAGAGTCACTCTTGGGGGTGGGAAGGGAAGGTTGCCTGTACAATATCTAATAAATAACTAGACACAGTCTAGATTACAACAGGCAAACAGTGAGTGGTTAGCTATACATAATCCCAAATGAGCTAACAGTAAAATCAGGCTTTGAATTCAAATAAGTGGTTCGTAGATCATGAAGGGGGATGATTCTACTAGTTAAAGAGAGAAATTCTTTTGATCTCTGTTTTTAAAAATCTCTTTTGATCTGAAGAACAGTCAAAGGTAATATTCATGCCAGAAAGTCATACAAGGAAATTAACTGATTTTATTAGTTATTAAACATCAAAGCAATACAGAGCTTGATCACATTAGAGGACATGCATTCTGAGTATTTAAAAATCTGTGTGCTACATAATTGCCCACAGACAAATCCAGGATGCTTGGCTCCAAAAACATAGCCTTTGCATAGCTGTTAACGCTAAACAATTGTAGTAGCATTCATAGTCTATCAGTCCATACTGGGGCAAAATTACTGAGTGTAAACAGTATTAATAAGAATGTGAGCGATCTTGAAAAAATACCATTTAGTTTCTGTGTGTGGGAACCTGTTTATTAGACGAACTGGGTAGTTGGGAAAAGGGTCTTAGCAAGCTTTCAGGCACAGTCACCCTTCTTCAGGCATAGAGAGTCTCTGCTGGTGAGGGCACCATAGGCCTCGCATTATGAATCACATACCTGATCATAGCATGCAGAGCCCAGGGCCCAATCCTAGCACACTGAGGTGGAAGGGGGTGATGCCAGGGCTCCTGGGAACAATTTCAGTGGGAGTGGGTGCCTAAAGGCCTCCAGGGACCAATTCTGGCACGTGACAGTTGTGCCAGGGCCCACTCCTGATGTCCAGGGTTTGAACCAGCCTGAAGACCAGACCTGCCATACTCACCTGGTCCCCAGGTCCAAAAGGCTAAGCACCACTAACACAATTACTTTACGTGGACCAGTTTCATCTTAGATAACTCGAAGACAGGGAACAATCTCAGTGGGAACAATCTCCTCCTGGGAACAATCTCAAAATCTATTGAACAGATCATTTGTACTGTGGTCGTTACACTAATGGTTGTATCACAAGGTGCAGACACATGACACATTTACACTACTGTAACCTGCCTTTACACCAGTGTAAATGTGGAGAGACACAACATGTACAGTGCTACAGCATTTTTCCTAAGAGTAAAAGTATCCCTTGAAAAGTCCGGACTTAGACACTGGTTTAAGTTACACCAATGTACACATCATGTATCCATCTCTCCAGTTAATTTCATTCCATTTGATCAATACAAACAGGCTATGGCTGGCTTCCGATCACCCAGTGAAGAGGTGCCAAGTTAGCACCTCCATCAGGCACCTACCTTGGGAGAACTGATCATTTGTTGCCTCAAGACACTGATATAACTTACTTTAGCATTCAGACTAATATATATTATACCAGTGTAAATGTGCCTTGTGTCCACACTTCCATTTGTACATAAAACATGACAATTGCTTATTTTCCTTGTGGTCTGAGTGCCTGACAATAAAAAGGGATATGTATTGCCAAAGCAGATGTAGTTTGCATCACATTTAGTAAATCTGGAACCAGACATATTGCTACTTGACAGAAGAGAACTTGTGTAATAATGTCATAACCAATAAATGAAAAATTAGACACAATCTCCATTTTAACATCCAAACAGTGGGTGATTAACTATGTACATAATCCCAGATGAGCTAAAAGTAAATCATGCTAGAGAATTGCTAGTGAGAACAGTGGTATCATCTCATCTGCTTTGATCTTTTATTCTTTGGAATCATTATTCTGTATTTAATTAAAGATAATCATTTTGGCTTCACAATTCTTCATTACTCAGCTTCACACTTTTTGCATAATAGATGATAATGTGTTTGTAACTGTCTTATTTTGTAGGTAATTATGATAATAGAAATACAGTTCAAAAATACTTTAACCCCCTTGATCTTAATCTGCAATGCTAAACACAGGACCTGATCCAGGGTATTCAGGGAATTATATAATGCCTTTTTGATAACTTTTCAGAAACAGAGAAAGAATATCCAGAGGGAAAAAAGATAACATTTCAACTTCTGATACAATAAAAAGGTCTCCCATCCCAAAATAAAGCAGGAAAACTAAGCATAATTTTAGAAGAAATTACAGAGATTATAAGCATGAAATGAAGCATCCTCATATTACTCTTCCACTGTCCACTAGGTATTGTGAAGCAGACACAATAATTGTGTCATTGGCAGACATTTAATTGTACTTTACTCGCATTTTGGCACCTTTATTCTCTTTGTTATGCCAGTAAAATCATATATATGTTAATAAGGGCCATTCTATTAAGTACTGTACAAGCAACACAAAGAGCTTACTGTAGAAGACAGAACAGTTAAAGGGAGAAAGGGAAGAACAGAACAAATTAGCAAGTCAGAATAACAGCCATACGATAATGGGGACTACTGTTTAAAGAAGAGCTGGGACAGCATGGCGCATAATTCTTTGCATCCATATTTTGTCAACTTAAGGATACAAAATGCTTTGGAAAATTTTTTGTTAGGTCTTACAAACTAACTGACATGCAGTATTATTATATACAGATTTAAACCACACCAGTTGCCATCTGGAGATTAAAAGAAAAAGTGGGGTACACGAGATGCTACGTTACCGTAGCAACACACTACAGTGATGTAGCATCTTTGGGCACAAACCATAACGCCGCAGCTATGTCGCTGTAGCAATGCACTCCCTTAGAATAGTGTGTCGCCATGGTGACATAGCAGCTAAAACATAACTATGCGATGACAGCATGGCAGTGTGGGTTCTTACTGTGCTGTCATTTAGTACTTCCTTTTGGAAGTAAACAGTAACAACGGCACCATAGGGGCAAGTGTAGACATGCGCAGCATGCCCTAATTTAGTGAAATCCAATCTGTTCAGCCAGGGAGATGAGCGTTATTCTCACTAGTAAAGGAGTCACAATCAATACTGTATCTTTTTTCTATGTTCTGGTAATGTCAAGTTCCTGTCCTATGCTCCCTCAGGTCCCTATAAAGGAAAAATAATGAACTGGGCATATTTTCTCTATCTTCTCTCAGTAATTGAGTAGATCTTGCCCTGGTTATTCTGCTCTGGCTCCTGAAATTTCAAGAAATGTGATGATGATTTTAATGCAACAGACATAATACTGAATAAAGGTGCAGACACATGACATAACTTCTATGGAACAATTTACTCTAGATTTTGTTCCCTAGTAATAAGCAATATTCTTAAACGGGCCATCTGAAATAGGCAGTATTATAGTACCTGGCCACTAGCCAGATGGAGCCAGTTTCCACCAAGCAAAAAGGTACTGCACGGTGAAACTAAGAGAATGGAAATGTGGCTTATACACAGGTGTAACTTATAGAGTTACTCCTCACTTTCTCAGGGTATAACTTTATCCTGGAGTGAAGTGTAAGTCTGCGCATCTTGTGTCCTGTCCACTTTTACTATGGAATCAACTTACTCCAGATTAAACATGTTTAAACATTATAAAATTATAAACATTCTATTATCTCCTTCACATAGTAATTATGTCACAGGGCATAGCTTCAGAAATTCATATAATTCATATACTTTCATTATAATCTGAATGCTTTCCTCTTAGCACAATTGCTATTTAGGGTCTATAGGTTAGAGTCTCAGGATTCACAAGTGGGTCCCAGACCACTAGCTGAATAACATAGATGTACTGAAAGCTCCAGGAAAGTGCAGATGATGCAAGGGAAAGCTGATGGCTTCACCAATGAGAAACGATAGTAGTAAGATTTCCTGAATGTCCATTCCCTGACAGGATATAAAATACAAATCACCTGCCTGCTATGATGCATAGCTTATGCTGCCTTTAACCACATTTCTTCTGAAAGAGAAAACAAACATAGCTAATGTAATGTAAAAAATTAACAAGATTGTAAACTTTGCTTTCACAAAGAACTACTAAGATAGGATACTGATTTTTTTTACAAACAACCCATCAGGAGGAAAAAGAATGCAATTAATGTGTATCAAGGTTTTACAATAGCTGTACTTTTACAATTAAATTGAGTTGTCATGATTTGACAGCCCTAAATCCCTGAGGAGAATTTTTCCTTGTAAAGCCATGAAGTCTATTTAATATAAACTAAAAGCATCTTATTAATTTGGACAATCCTGTGATGCTAGGACTTTGTGTAAAAATTCTACTGCTTGATTTTCAAGTTATGATTTGTAAAACTATTGTTTAAATATTTGTTTCAGTCCAACTGTTTGGTTTACATTAAATAAACAGTACATTTTAACTAATACCTATTTAATGTGTTTGAAATTCTTTGGACTTCATGGAGAAAAGAAAGGATGAAGCCAAAGGTTATAGGGTGAACTGCTTACTTGACTGACTTGAATATTTCATGTGTATAAGACTAAAGAATGCTAAATCCAGGATACCTTAAGGGCAAAAAAAGAGGCATACAGGAAGTGAAAGCAGGGGGTAGCTAGCAAAAAGGAGTATACTTCTTTGGCCCACACCTGCAGGGAGTTGGTCAGGAAGGCCAAGGCAACTCTAAAACTCAGGCTAGCATCAGGGATTAAGGACAATAAAAAATCCTTCTTTAGGTACATTGGGAGCAAAAAGAGGGTGCGGGGTAGCATAGGACCCATACAGGATGGACAGGGGGGTTTAGTGATAGAAAGCAGGGACAAGGCAGAGCTCTTCAATGAGTTTTTTGCCTCTGTCTTCTTAAATGGGAATCTAGACGAACCCTCAACATATGTCATGGACACCAACAAAGGGAACATCAGCTGACCAACAGTCAGTGCCAACACGGTAAAAAGACACTTGGAGGGATTGGATGTATTCAAACACCAGGACCAGAGGGACTCCACCCACAGGTAATGAAGGAATTAGTGGGGGTCATAGCTGATCCACTGGCAAGGATATATGAGTGCTTATGGTGCCCAGGTCAGGATCCAGAGGATTGGAAGAGAGCTAACATCATCCCAATCTTTAAGAAAGGGAGGAAGGGGGACCCGGGGAACTATAGACCAGTCAGCCTTACCTGTATCTCTAGGAAAATTCTAGAAAAAATTATCAAGGAACACATCTGTGGGAGCCTGCTGGCTAATGTGATGTGGAGGGGTAACCAACATCGGTTTTTAGCAGGCAGGTCCTGCCCAACTAACCTAGTTTCCTTTTACAACAAGGCCACCAATTGTTTATGTAACCTGGACAGTACTCCAAGAGGTACCCCCTCTCCAATTGAAGGGATCAGAGCAGGTGCACAAGTGCTGTGGGAGGTGTAGGGACCCTCCTCCCCCTATAGAGCAGAGCCAGATCACTAATGGGGACTTAACCATATACCTTTTAATGAGAGAACAGTACTGGGAACATAACCAGTATAAACCAGGGGGTATAGGGGACACTACAATGCCCCGAGGGGGCAGGATTCAACAAAGGTTAGACACTTACAATCATTGACAAAAGACAGGGTTAACAAAATATAAAACACAAACAGCAGAACAAACAATACTGGTAGGCGAAATATAAAATGCACAAAATATAAACCATCAAATAACAAGGAACATAGGGCCTAGGTACCTGAAGGCAGGGTAGGGGAAGAGAGAAAATACAATGACCCCTTTTTCATTCCGACAGGAATTTCTCCCTGTCACTTACCTCACCCTAAGTCATCCCAGCTAGAACTTGAACTCTGATCTCCCACAAGGTAGGTAGAATCTCTACCACACAGCCACCAGTACTGGTGCTGTACCATGCTGCTAGGGGTCTTGACTCTCCAGGACTCCCAGCTTCATGTCAAGCTGCCTACCCTCTTACTGGAGGAGCTGGAAACCAAGCTGGAAACCTCTCAGGTCACTGCTCAGATCCTTCCTGGAGCTGGGGAGCCTCTCCTGCTGGCCACAGCCTCTTGTAGGGAATCCTGGAGCCCAGCAGGGAGCCTCTCCTGCCGGCCACACACTGCGTTGCTGAGGGTCCAACTGCTGCCTGCAGGTCACACTCCTTCAGGTTTTTCTGGGGCAACTGCTCCTGACCCGCTCTTGCCAGCTCCTTGAAGCTCCTTCCTTGTGGTCCCTCACTGGTCTGTCCTGAGCCAGCTGCGCTGCCCCTTTTATCCCCCTCCAAGTGAACCAAGGGGCCAATCAGGGAACATGGAAGGTGAGTCTCTGGGGCCTGATTGGTGAGGAAAGGGAATCTCAAGCCCTCCAATCAACTTTTACCCTTTCGGTATCCCATACTATCCTTATAAATAAACTAGGGGATTTGCCTTGGATGATTACACAGTACATTGGGTAGCAAATTGGCGCAAGGGTCACACTCAGAGGGTGGTAGTGGATGAGTCGGTGTCAGCCTGGAAAGATGTTGGCAGTGGAGTCCCTCAAGGCTCAGTTCTGGGGCTGGTGCTGTTCAACATCTTCATCAGTGATCTGGATGAGGGGGTGGGAAGCACCCTGTCCAAATTCACATATGACACAAAATTATGGGGTGAAGCTAGCACCCTGGAGAGGAGGAACCAGATCCAGGCCTACCTAGACAGGCTGGGGAAGGGGGCAGAGAGCAACAGGAAGCAAATCAAGAAGGACAAGTGCAAGGTGCTGCATCTAGGGCGGAAGAACTGCCATCATACCTACAGGCTGGGGGGCGACCTTCTCAGATTCACTGAGGCAGAAAAAGATCTTGGAGTCACTGTTGACTCCCCATAAAAAAGTAGGAGTTAAATTTGAGTTTAATTAGAAGTCTGTCTCTGAACTGTCTTCCAGGTATCTAAGGCAGGTCTGGTCTACAGACTGGATCAATCCCTGGACATCAGGATTGGGCTCTGGGGCCTGACACAACCCTCACATGCTAGGATTGGTCCCTGGAGGCCTTTAGGCACCCACTGCCACTGAGATTGTTCCCGGGAGGCGTGGCATCATTCCCTCCCACCTCAGTGTGCTAGGATTGGGCCCTGGGCCCTGCATGCTATGATCAGGCATCTGATTCATAATGCAGGGCCTATGGTGCCCCCACCAGCAGAGGCTCCCTGTGCCTGAAGAAGGGTGACTGTGCCCAAAAGCTTACCAAGACCTTTTTTCCAACTACCCAGTTGATCTAATGAAACATACCACATCTACTCAAAGAACTTTGCTTGCCTATTAGGTCCAGAAATTTGTCAGAGAAGAAGGGCCACTGGTCTCCCACCATCAAATATTCAAACCCATGGGGAGCCCTGCAGATTGGATGACACAGGGCCATGGGTGCAGCACCCTTGGTGTAAATAACTCTCTTGTATTTCCTTTTAGTTTTAAGTTTGTATGGGAGGTTTCTTTTTTTTTTCTAGACATTATCATTTTCATTCCTTGCTCAACTTTAGTATTGTGTATATAGTGTCACTGTTAAAGTTTTATGACCAAATTCTGCACGTAGATGTGTATGTGACTTCATTAGCAGTCATGCACATATATCTCAAGGAAAAAAATGTGGCTTTTAATAAATATGCATGTGGTAATGCTATGACTGAGGCCGGCAGTTTTAAAATACATAACTTTATTATTTCCAAGCCAGACTTCTTCAAACCTGCCAAAGGCATTTGAATAGTAACGTCCAAGTATATGTCAAGTTGAAGTTATTGGAATTAGAATGTAAAAAGCCTCTGAAATATTTTTCAGCCAATGAAAAATGCTGTTTTTTCATATTTCCATAAATCACAAGCTGCCAGGTTGGATTTGGCCACACTTTCAAAAATAAATCACATTTTGGTGCTGTACAAATGTGAAAAATAACAGCAGAAAAAGCCATATTTTTGATGGCTCTAAGCACTATAGTTGAAACGCTTCGTCAGTCATAATTGTAGCCATTGCAGGTGTGATGCTATAAGGCACAAAAGTTATTTGTTATTCAGTTATATGGTCCAATTTCAAACATTTACTTAGACAGCCCTCAGAACACAGTGTGTTACTGTTAAATGATTGCAAGGAGCAATGCCTGAAAAGCTTCAGGCTACAGAAGGCTTGAAAGACACAGATGTGTTGGAGGGTAGAGGACAGGGAATGGGGTAATGGCCTGGCTTTTTTTCCCTGAGCTGGGAAATATTTTTCTGAGACATATTCTTCTCTCCCACAAAGTACTCACTTCTATACCTGTTTTAGGGCTTGTCTCTTATCAGCTGTACATAAAATAGCATTTTACCCTTTTGCTGACTGTAAACTGAATACTCTGACAGCTGAGCAGGTGAAGTTAACAGCAAACCAAGAGATCACCTTGCATCTCAGGGAACTGGCAGCCTGCCTGACACTTTGATGTGTTTGGTGACGCTTTGATGTCACTTGGCTCTCCACAAGGCCATGTCTTGTAACTCCACAGGTGGCAGCTTAAGTAGGAGTGCTAATTGATTGCCCATTGGCACCTTTAGCACTCTGTTTTGTCTCAGCTATTCTATAATCATTTAAATACTTACCTAGCCCCTACTTACCTACTTATGGTAGTTTTTGAGCTCCTCACAAATTATTTAGCCATCCTCTACAGTTAGGAAATACTAATATGTCCATTTTTAAGAAAAAAGAGATCAAAAGTCTTGCCCGAGATCTCAAGAGTGCCAGAACATGGAATTACCCTTTTGATTCTAAAGTCCAGATTAGCTTCCTACCCAGTGGACCAACATGCTATTCTTCTTTCTGCCTCATGTCATTAATAAAGTAGTAGCTAACTCTGATCCCTATACTAACCACACAATCTAATCTGCATATTTATGATTATATAACTTAACTCCCCTGTTGCATATTTACTGGATTTTGAATACAGCAATGAAACTGGAACTCTTATGCAAAATAAATAAACTGTGATATAAAGCTGTTCATCATTGTTCTTTGCAATACTTTTTTGGCTAGATTTCAGTCCATGTTATGGTGTTTATATTCCAGGCAGTCTGAATTAGTTTCCAGTGGGGGATGGCACTGCTCCAGTAATACTTTCTCCAGAGAATTATAGTAAAATATGTATAGAAATGGAAGTGTTGAATCCAGCGTTCCCTCTAAGCTGTGTGGCGTGTGTGGGTGCACCTGGCAGCGTGGCATGAGCATGCCTGCCCAGCCACTCTCGGTGCACAGCTTAGAGGGAACGCTGGTTGAATCCAAGGAAACAAATTTGGAGGTTACCCAGGATGCCAGGAGAGAGCACCAAAGTCATTAAATGTAGAGAAGAAAGAGTTGTAGATGGTCACCAGTTGAAAGGAAGAACAGGTGGAAAGGCAGCATAACCATAAGAATATCAGAGGGCACAGCAGAAGTAGAGAACTTGGAGATAAGCAGCAAGGAGTTGATTTCCATTATCTTGCTTTTTTCTTTAATAACTAGCTGAGTAACTGACATATTACCCACTATGCTCAGTAGTCGGGAGTCTGCAGGTTTTGTTTCAGTTCATGTCCTCACTTCCTCTCTTTTTTGGTGGATGAGCTAGGCATTGTTTGAGGATGGGAATGAGAATGCCACGTTCTGCCTGTGAATGAGAGCTATAATTTCAGGTTGCTACCAATTATGAGACAACCATTTATATCTGCCAAGATGTCCATGTACTCAAAATGCTGATGAAGTGTTTTAAAAACTGGGGCACAAATAAATTAAATTGTTTCTAAATAAAATGTATTAGGTTTTCACATGTCAAAGCCATTATTCCAAATTCTACCCTAATTGGCATCCAAAATTTCTAAGCAATATCATTTATGGGTGTTTAAATAAAAGCCAAAATAAAAATGTTATACCACCTGTAACCCAAAGAGAGAGGCTTTTAAGTAGCATATCAAATTTGATTGTACTGTCAAGTTTTTGCACCCAAGTAACAGTTGCAGTAGTTAAATACAGTCCCTACAATAAGTTTGTATCATGTTTTAAGCAAGTCCCACAAAATATCTACACAGTTCCATAGAAGCTCTTAAAAATCCCATCAAATACAGGAACCCTCTGGATGCTCATTTAGCCAGCTCTTCAGGGATCCAATGATGGTGCAAAAGACCTGGAAATAAAACTTTGTAATGAAAATACTGATGGGCCCTCTATCTGTGGTGGCACAAATGCAACTCTATGGGTGCAGACAGAAGTGCAGTTCCCAGCTGTAACTTGGCACTATTTTCCAAAGCATTCTGAGTTACAGCATTACCCCAGAATAAACAGAAGTTCACCGTTGATTCTAGGGAGGAGAGAAATCTAGTAGCAGGCTGGGAGCTCATTCTTGGGGCTCCCCAGCTGGTGCTGAAGGGTGGGGTGGGAGAATTGGAGCCTCTCCCACCTTGGGGGGAGGTGAATGGGAATACATCTGCCCCCAAGAGCCACCCCCCCCCCCCCCCCCCCCCCCCCCCCGATTGAACTCCCTCTGCTCCCTTTCTCCCCTCCGTGACAGACTGGGCACTCACAGACACAAGTTACAAAAGACGCTACATTTTGTAACAGCTTTATCTGATATCTTATGTAATGAGGGGTCAGATTTTCACTGAATTGGCCATTTTTAAAGCTGTTTGCAGCCATGCACTTATGTTCAGTCACAGCTATAAACTGCTTTTTGTGGCCAGATCAGGAAAAAATTGCCACTTCTGTCTGCACCCTGTAATTCAAACCATATTATTATAAGGGCTAGGATAATGAGTGGCAAAAGCAGATCCATTAAACTGATTTTTTATCAATAAAATTTGAAAAGCATTGATACCGTTTTTTCTTTAAGTGACTCAAAATCCTTTCAAACTCCTTGAAGAAATGTGGTGAAAGCCTAAGCTTCTAGTTCAGGTAAACCATTAAAATAAAGGAGCCTCAAAATAATTCTGAACTTTAGAAAAATAAAAATGGGAACAATCTGTACATTGGACTCTTATTTTTCCCCATAGACTCATAAGTAGCTCATAAATCTTATCCTTATTTATTTTCTGATCACTCCTTACAAGTTCATTTTAGTTTAATTACAAAGTGCTTTTCCACAAGATGCACACTAAATAACCCCTTAAAAATTTCAAAGAAAAGAAAAAGGAAAGTGGTATGCCACTAAGTTTAACACAATGTAGCTAACAATAAAAAAAATGATAAGCACTAGGAAAACTTTGTTAGCTGTTACAAAAATTAGGGACAAGGACAGCTTGAAGGATCCAAAAATGTTGAAGATATTCAATAACCATTTCTTTTTAAATACCTTTTTAAATGTTTTCAATCAAATTATCTTCTTTGTGGTATCTAACCTGAAAACATATTCAAATATCATGATACAACATCCTCCTATTAAATAGTTGCTAACGGCATTCTGAAGCTCAGGGTCTGCATACATAGAAGTGGGAATCAAAGCATTAAATCAATCATTCAGCTCTTAATTGCAAGTCTCTGTGTGAATACTTATTTAGGAATACAAGTGCCATGCTTTAGTATTTCTGAAGTCATCTTTAGACTGATTCATGCTGAATCAAAACAGGACATTCATTTTCCAAAATAAGAATGGCAGCACAGAGATTTGCACTAGTGTAACTAAAGGAAAATCACTACAAATTTGTGGTCCTCAGTCAGCTGGGACACCAAATAAACACAAAATAACTGTCTCCTCAGTGGTATTCATACAAGGGAGAATTGTACTTTTCCTAGTGGATGACAAAAGTACAGCTTGTAACCCTCTGAGTTACCTAATGTTCAATAAAAGATATCACAAAACAACCCTTGCATGTCATACATTTCCTGAACCATTACAGCTACAAAAACAGGCCAATCCTACTAAAAATAGGAATAATTCTATTACTTCCTTTGGGCACACAAGTTCTACCCATTTTAGGCACACAAACATCTCCCTATTCCTAAACCATCCCTGACATGCTTATGCAGTCTCTTGAAAACCTTGATTGAAGGAAATTCTACAACTTCCCTGAGCAGCTTGTTCCACTGTCCTATCATTCTGACAGTGACCAACTTTTTTTTTTCTGAGTTTCAGACTGAATTTGGCTTGATGCAGAGTAAAACCATTGTTTCATGTCCTGCCTTCTGCAACCATATTTGAAAACTGTTATTATGTCCCCTCTTAATCTCTTTTCTCCAAGCTAAACATACCTTATCTCTCTCAACTTTTCCTCTATGGCTTGCATTCTAAACCCTGTATCTTCTTCATTGTTTGCTTCTGGATGATCTCTAGTTTTCTCTTGTGTTAAGTCTGATCCATCATGATCCTTCACCAGATCTTTCTTAGATTCTTCTCAGCAGCACCACTACCTAGTCAATTATTTTCCATTCTGTAATTATATAATCATTTTTTTCTTGTCTAGGTGTAGAACCACACATTTGCCTTTATTGAATCTCATTTTATTGCCTAGTGCCCAATTCTCCAGTTTATCAAGATCCATTTGGGTACATCTACACAAGATATTTACTAGGCATGTCTACACAAGACATGTTACTGCACATTAGCCTAATTTACTGAGCAGTACGGGTGCCTCCCGGAGCCTATTGTCAGTGTGGCTGGCAACAGAAGCTGTGCAGCGGTGAGCAGGGCTATCCCTGGGGGGAGGTGGGGGGGGGCAAATCAGGGCAACCATCCCAAGCCCCACATTTTGGGGGGTCCCACAGAGCCGAGTGAAGAGGGCACGGCTGGAGTTTAGCCCACCTGCCCACCCAGTGGTTTGGACAGCTATTTGCTTGTTCCAGCCGGGAGTTCTGGCTCTCACCCACCCTGCCACATCCGGTGTGCTGGGGCTTTCACTCCCCAGCATAAGTGCTGTGAGACAAGGAGTGGGGGGGAGGGGCATGCAAGCTGTTTTACCCCAGGCCCTGGACCCTGCTGGGATCGTCTCTGGTGGTGGGGACCCTGAGAGGGTGCACGGCAGGTGGGCAGGTGGTAGCTATGTGTTGGGAAGTTTGGGCAGAGCGAGATGGTCATAGACCAGGTGACAGTAACTGCAGCAGGCCAGCAGGGTGACTAAGGCAGCCAGCAGAATTGGGGGACCCTGTTCCTCATTGCCAAAGCCAGGGGCTATGGCAGAGGTCAGGAACACAGAGGGTGCATGAACAAAGCTGCCATGTGCTGCCTCTGCATGTGCCATGCTGCTTGTCTGAGCACTGGAACTGGCTGCCCAGAAAGCACAGAGCAGGGCTGTGTTTTAAATATAGCTGCAAGTGCTGGCAGACAGGTTTTGATTTCAGACATGGCTGCCAAGCGCTGGCAGCTGAGGCCAGAGGCTGGAGCTCCCCCTGGTGTCCACAGGCTCACATGGCAGTGATGAAGGGCCCTGGCACCTGGCCAAAATCACTTACTGAACATTAGCTTAATGTGCAGTAAATCTAGTCATGACCAATTGCATGTGTAGATGTGCCCAATGAGGAGTTTCTTTATCAGCTCCACAGTAAACATCTTGGAGTCTATATGTGCAGTCTTATTAGGCCACAGGAAACTAATAAAAGCTGCAGCAGGTTAGTTCTTGTTAAGTACAAGTACTATTCCACTGCAGAGTTTTTTGTGTACAGCAGTGCACATGTAGATACTGACAGGGCTGGCTGGGGCACGAGGGTGCTTCAGTGCAGGGGCTGCCTTCTGGCTAGTCCCACACTGGACTACCCTTGTGCCCTACCCAGCCCCGGCATAGCACGTTGAGCTGGATTGAAGCAGCCCCAGACTGCTAGGATAACCCCCTGGGCTGTCTGCCAGCCAGGGCCGCTTCAACCCAGCTCAGCATGCTGTGGTCCCAGGCTCACATGTGAATGTGGCACCCAGGAGCAGTAAACTCCAACTCAATCTGTGCCAGAGTTTCTTTCTTTGCATTAATATACACGTGTAGGTGCACCCCCTGACTTCTACTCTATTATCCAAGGTATTTGAAAGCTCTGCCAGTTTGCAAACCTGATCCGGCAGCATTCTGTTCCTACAACCAAATCATTTTTAAAGACGACAAACAGCACTGGTCCCATAAGGTGCCTCTCTGGAATCCTACTTGATATCTCCTGCCAGTTTGACATTGATCCATTTAAAGCTACTCTTTGCTTGTGGTTATTCAGCAAATTAAGTCTCCACTTAACAGTAATTCTGTCTAACCCACATTTCTCCCATTTACTTATGGCAGTGGCATGTAGGACCATACCAAAAGCCTAGTGAAGTCACAGTAATGCTCCATAGTTAAAAGCAAAGCAATCAATCTATTACAATCTCAGTTTACAAACTCCATCTCCTAAACTTGTGCAAAACAAATTCCCCTGGAATACTCCATGACAGCACTGGTATCACATTGAAATGTTATGAAAGATTTGGGGGGGGGAAAAAATCAGAAGATTAATTTGAAATTTGAAAATATACTCAACTCTAGGTCTTCTTTTGGATTTATTAGAATAAATTGATTTATATAGTCTAGATTATTTTATTTTGTTAGTATTGCTGTAGCTAATGCTTTTGAGGTGTTTAGGGGGTTAATAGCAAATTTAAAGGTATAAAATAGTCACGAACAACTGGAAGAATAGCATTTAGGTTGCAAATTTATTTAAATCCAGTATAAATGCCCCAAACAGCAGCTCTACATCTGTAACTGGAACCATGTAGTCTACCCCTGTGCCTCCATACAACCCCAAGAAAGCACTCGGGTATCCTGCCTGGATTCACTCAAGTTGGTATCTCTCACAGTTTACCTAACAGGAGTACTAAAATAATGTTTTAAAATAAATATTATTCCCAGATTTGTCAGATACACATTTACAAATACAAGCGACTATGAAACTGTTCATTTTTTCCATTTTTTTATATTTCCCCTGAATTGCTAAAGAACACATATCTATTTTTCTGCTTGGTAGAGAATTTTGTCATATTAAGATGCCATTTGCTATAGCATTTTTTTAGGATAAGGATATCAGTAAAATTAATATTTTAATTTTAGGATGGTTGAGGTGTTCTTGTAAGCATGGTAGTCCAGGAAAAAGGGTTTTTTTTGTGATATCTTTTGTTGGAATATCTGTATAATTGGGAGAGATAGAGATGTTGCATAAGCTTTCTAGCTTGAAGTGCCCTCTTCCAACTATACAACTGATCCAATAAAAATCAAGTAAGAGAGGCAAGAGTTGTTCTTATCTTTCATTAGGCTCTAGATTTCATTCTAGAGTCTTCATTTATCCTGTTCAAAGTTCTGACTTGTCAATTAAGTATGAAGCATGAAGAACTCACAGTGACCAGAGACCTTTCAAACCTTAGGTTTACCTAGAAAGGACATGTGATAGGAACAGAAGGATTCCGATATTCCTCAGAACAAAAAAGAAGGTAAAAAAAAAAGGGAAACCTGAGGGCACCAAGGAAGAAAAGGAGTAGAATTAGAGGCTTAATCATTACGGCCTTAGTTTATTTTATGACCAGTGCCATGTTATTGATCAAAACAGTGATAATGTCCTAAAAAGGAGAAGGAAATCACATAAAATATGTGCTCCATATTAGCCCAACTCTACCTCCATAGAAAGTAGTGATAAAACTCCCTTTAAATTCAAGGGAGGGAAGAGTGAGGCCACTCCTGAGCACTTTTAAAAATACCACACTTAAAGTCTTGGCTCTTTCAAACTCCTTTTGCACTGCAAGAAGAGAATCGGGTTTTTTTTCCCCCTCCACATCAGTATTCACCTTACAAAACACAAAATAGTTTGCAGGAAAAAGTAAATTGTTAAAGAATAGCAACATGAAATGAAAGATAATAAATTAGCTGCTTCACAACCAGTTAAAACACAGGCCCTTAACAAATAGCTCCCTGAACCCAAAAGAAGTCCAATCGTCTACACTGGAGCTTCACTTGTGTGAAAGGTTTGGCCTCATGATATTCACTGTAGGATCTATACTCTAAAGCCTCCATGCTTTAGAGATAACCCGAGCAGGGTGCGGGGCCTGGGGCAAATCAGCCAGTGTGGGGGCCCGTCCCCAGACACAAGGAAACAGGTGGTGGATTTGGCAGTGGGGGGGGTGCCGAGCAGCCAGATGTGAAGCCAGCAGCAGTGCAGAGTTGCCATGGCTACTCCACCCAGCTCCACAGGGCCCCTCAAAGCATGGGACCTGGGGTGGTCACCCTGATTTGTCCCCCCTGCCCCTGCCCCTGCCCCAGGGACAGCCCTGCCTCCATGCTTTTGTAGAATTACATGTATGCACTGAGTGGGTCAGACCACTATTGTTTATTAAATTCACACCTTTAGGAGGCAGGAAGACACTGGAAAACGTGATATATATGGTTTCCAAAAATAAATTAGATTCTGCCTAAGAATGTGGTTGAAGATAGAAACAGGTTTGTTCACTTGTGTGTTAGCTAAAAATTATTGCATGTCTTGATAGGCAAGCATTGATCCTCTGGATAATGGTACATGCATGAGTGGTCTAGTCAGCTGCCTGATGAATCTGCTTGTGCCTGACAAGCTAATTTGAGAGCACTGTAGCAAATGCATATCGTTATCACATTAAAAAAATTACCACAGCCAATTATCACATTCTCTAGACTATTTTTGCCAATATTCTGTCATTTAGTGATTATATGAATGACTATCTGAACTATGAAATGGGAAAAGAAAAAAGCAGTTGCAATTGTTTTTAGGGCTTTGGGGCCAAACAAACCATTCTTATTTCTCACTGGGTACTTCAGATATGCTCAAAAGATGATGTCTAGGGATTGCTTCAGGTCTTGCTGGATTTCTCAAAAAACCTTCCATTATTGATGATTCATCAAAAGTTATTTTTTCATAGTACAGAAGGGTTAGTTTAATAGAAAACTAGATTGTACAGAGCTCTTTGGGCCAGATTTTAAATGTATGAAGGTGCCTAAGGATGCAGGTAGGCACTGAGCTGGACTTTCCAAAGCCCCTGTGTACCCCACTCGAGTCAACAAGAGCTTTCAAAATCCACAAGAACAAATTCTGAAGTCTCTGAAGCAACAAAGTTTCCCTTGGCTTCAGTTAAAGTTTTTATCAAACAAGAGCTGAGCAAATATTTCAGGATGTGCTCTACGGCTAAGGACAGAAGTTATACATCAACCATTTAAGCGATCAGAAACCGGTTTAAACCTGTAACAGAACAGAAGTTCCAGGGCACACAAACCAGTTTCAAAATGGCTGAAACTAGTTTAAGATAAACCTGGTTGAATGAATCAGACTTAACTGATTTGGGTCAAACCGGTTTATGAAACTTCTGTCCCAGATCCCTTCCTGGTCCAAGTTAAATCAGAGTCCCAAATCATCCCAACATGCTTTCCAGCCCTGGGCAGGGCTGGGCTGTCTGCTCCAGCAGGGTTGGATGGGGGAGGAAGGGACTGCCCCACCCCAGCAAACCCTGGCCAGGGAGTGTGGT
>NW_005841955.1:123456-130497 GCF_000455745.1 Alligator sinensis
CTGTCCCTATGTACAGAGCTGCCCTGTCCTGCTAAAAGCTTACTGCTGGCTGCAACTGTGGACTACAAATCCCAGAAGCACTGAAGAAGGAAGAGGAAGTGATGAGTAACCCTGCAGAGTTCTGCCACTGTGTTTCTGGACTGCAAATCCCAGAGCCCTCAGGGGCAGCAGGAAGAGGAAGCAAATACACAGCCTATGCTGGCTACATGCCAGAGAGCCATGCTCTAGCACCCCCAGGCTTCTCGCCTGAGCCACTGCAGGTATGTGGCTTGATTTCCTTAATCAAAAGTGTATGTCTGTCTGGTTGTTTCCTAGTTTAATGTCTGCATCTTAGACCAACATGCAAAGGCTGAATCAATTCAGCCTGGGGCTTTTTGGCTGTTTGTATTTAGCCTTAAGTTTCCCCCCCAAATTAGTTATGATAATTTACAATCTCAATTTCTACTTAATGAAGCTAGGATATGCCTTTCAAAAGACTGTTCAAAATAAAATTCAGTATAGAGATTTCTTTAAGAGCCTGAGAACTGTACAGACAGAGTAGCATATCTGGGAAACTAATACTGAATGGACCCCTCCCCATCACCTTGGATTAGTACCTCTGGTCTCTCAACACACATACTATGGCTTCCTGTTGTCTAAATTGGAAAGACCTTGTTTTCAAAAACTTTATTTTGACAGTAGGCTCTAGTATGATTAGCAGAACACTTTTTAGTCCCCAGATGCATTCCACACAAGGCTGATTTTTTAGAATAAAAAGTAAATAGGGAGAGAAGAGAGTACAGATTAGCTCAAAGAATCTAAACAGGCTTACACCAGCAGACTCTCCCTATGCCTGAAGAAGGGTGTTTGTGCCCGAAAGCTTACAAAGAACACTTTTTCCAACTACTTAGTTGGTCTAATAAAAGATATCACATTTACCCAAAGAACCTTGCCTGTTATATACTCAGACATTTTCTGTGCTTTAATTATTAGCAGAAAGGAAATTTAGAATTCAGAGGAGCACAACTCTTTCACAGGAAATCTAAACAAAACCTTCTCTTCCTTATGCTTCCCCATGCCCTCTGGCTTCAAAATATTAAAGCACCTGTCCTTGCCCCCTTGTCTCAAATATTGTTACATAAAGCAAGATACTTCCAACTAAAGCCAGCTTTGTAATTTAGGCAACTCACTAGATGCCAATATTATACACTAAAAAATAAAATGAGGGACTAGTAATATGAAAGGTAAGGTTGCATTTATAACTGCCACATATCTTTAACACATTCATTTTGGAAACACATTTCTATATCTTGTCTAATGCTAATCTAGAAGTTAGAAGTTTTGGTAAATGTCAGGTAGTCCCACCCATGTGACATATTACCAGAGAAGAGAAAACGAAGACATTCCTTATCTTTTGATGTGTCGAAGACTGTGATACTCTCTTGACAAAGTACATAATCAAGATAATGTAGTTTCTTGTTTACAACTTGACTTCTTGTTCCTGACATATTTGAACTAGATAAGAGATGAGTTAAATGTAAATAGTTAAGAAAACCAAGTAAATTGTTCTGTGATTAAGATTAATCACAGAACAATTTACTTGTTTTTCTTCCTCTCTTCTGAACTCTATTGTAGCATGCAGCCCGCTGCTTTTTTTCTTAGTGGTTCTCTTTTCTTGCTGTCAGGAAATCCCATTAGCAAAATTTGCAGTGTGGGGCAAGTTTTAACATTCTGGGTGTGTGGTTTCTGGCATCACAAAGAGGTTTGCAGTGCCATGTACCGCACCTGTCTGCATGTCTGGATGCAGCCTTGCAGTCTTGACTTCAGGTTAGTTAACAGTTAGGATGCAAGTGTAAGGTATCTGGTTCAGAACGATTTACTGCTAAAAATCCTTATGTATGTAGTCTGGTAAAAGCAGCATATCTTGTAATGCGAACTCCGCATAAGAGGGACCATTGATTTAGTTCACTGCTTGCCCTGCTTGCTTTATTAACAGCACAGAAATATGCACCACAAAAATGTTTTAGTTCACTTCATCTGTCCTCTGCTTATTAATTGGGTTTTAAACTCTTTGGCTCCACAGATACATTCATTACTGCTCTAGCAAGGTGAATTAGATAGCATTCTTTGTGTCAATGGTACTATTGAGAAGTCATACCATGAAGGGGACAGACACACTTGCACTGACACCTTCTAATGTGTCCTGCCTGTGAAAAAGTTTCTTTAAATTGAAGCCAAGGTTCCACATAGTTGAAGTGTCACAGACATGCATGGTACCAGTCATACCTTTGCTGTACTTTTTTGGGACAACAGTGACCACCTCTGCATCCCTGGTGGTACAAAATTTGAAGATGGGTTGATCCGTTGCAACACATATTCAGATACATTTTCTATTTCAAGGACTCTAAGTTTCCCAGTGAAAACAATTACCCATATAACATATTAGAGAACTGAGGTAATTTGTTTGCAGACTGTCACACACATGCCTCGTGTCATCCTGATATCTAGTGGTATTCAGCTCTATCATGGTATTTTTTCTTTCCACTCATGTAAAGTATAGCATTGAAGGAAGAAAATGTCACATAAATTATGTGTATGTAACATTCTAAAGACCTGCAAACACACTTACTTAAAATGAGAGTGAAGTAATAGCATTTGGTTGGTATTTCCTGCAACAAAGATTTAATTCATTTTAATGGCAAGCCTCTAGGTCCTGCCAATGCTAAAAGAATATTTAATAACTTGCAGTTTTTTCAGTGTTTGACATCTGTCTTGGCATTTTAAAATCCTTAGCAAAGTACCTTTCTGTGCTGTGACTGTTTTCGTAACTATTGTATGCTAGCAGACTTCAATCTCAACCTCATGATGAGTTTAATATAGATTATTTGGTGTGTTAATCAGTGATGAATGGAAAAGTATGATGTCTCTTCTCTCCCCTTCTATTTTATGGATATGATGGGCTGAAGTAAAGATGGCAATGCTACAAAACTAACAGAATTGTCAACTTACCATGTGAAACAGGCATTCTTTAATAATTGTGCAATCATTTAACTCAGCAGATATATAATACCTAAGTAGAAAAACAGGCAAAATTTTTAAATTACTCCCTTAGACTGGAAAGCCAAGTTTGTTTAATCTCTTTCTGTCTCCCTCCTCTGCAAATTAACTTGGCCCCTGTTAAATGTCTGAAAAACTCCTATGAATTTAATAATGTTTTTGCATTTTTAGAAAGGATAAGATTTAAGTGTGTATTTGTTGTCTATAGGGAATACAAATATTTTTAATCCCTGTAAACACAGGAAAGTAGGCAAATTGAAGTTCAATAAATCTATAACTGATGTCAGTAATCATAAAAAATAGTTTGTTTCTACACAAACAGAGGCAGAAAAAGCAGGACTAAATTATTGGAATTGTCCAGAAACAATTTATGATACTAAGCAGGATTTGTGTGATACAAGTCATTAAATATTACCTTGGAGAATATCCAAGAAATTACACTAGTTAAGGACCTAATGTATTTGAGTATTTGTTCAATGATTTATACCATTACATTTATTCTGTATTCATGGGCAGATCTAGGATTTTGAAAAGGGGGAGCTGACAATGTGTGGTACATTATCACACATAATGTGACACATTTTTTTCCAGTTAAAGAGAAACTAGAAGCTTTACTAATATGCCAGAGGTTGAGCACTGTTTGATTTTAAACTGAATAAAAGCAAAAACAAGTATAACATTATTGGAACAGCAACAGCTGTTACAGGGCTGGGCTGGGGCCAGAGCAATCACGGCCTCTGTGTCCCAGGTTGGAGTGGGCCAGAGCTATGCCAGAGCTGAAGGGGAAGTGGCAAGGGGGGGAGTTGCAGGTGTGGGGGGCAGATGCTATGGGAGGGAGGCAGTGGCAGGGGGGGGGGGAGAAGCGAACGTGACCCCAGTTTTGGGTCAGAGCTAGAGCTATGATATCCACCTGACAGCCTGCTACCTTATACTTGAAACCAAGATGGGGGCCCTCCCCACCACCCCATGTTAGGCCTGTGCGAAGCGGCTAGTGATTCGAATCACTGTCCTAAATCAATAAGGCTGAATCTGATTCGAAGATTTGGCCTCTGCCAAATCAGCTGAATCTTCATATCAAACAGGCCCCATCCCCTGCCAGCTCACCCAGCCCCATCAATGGCTGCTTCGCCCAGCCCCAGAGTCTCGGTTCTTAAAAAAATAAAAAAAATAAAAAGCCATGCACTCACCGACATGGGTGTCTGGTGTCTCTGGAGTAAGGGGGGACACTGGTGCTCCTGCCTGCCTACCAGCTAAACAGGGAGCGTGGCATGACAAGGGGTGTACTGGCAATCTCAGGGGGTGCATGTGCACCCCCTACACATTGCCCCTGCTCACTGGCTCCTGCCAGGTGGCGGATGATCCTCATTGGCCCATGCTGCATGGGGGGACTCTGCCATGAGCCCCATCCTCTGCCCACTCTCCCAGCCCCATCAATGGCTGCCCTGCCTGCTTGTAGCTCCTGGTTCTTTGGAAAAAACAAAAAAGCTCCTCACTCACCGGCTCCTGCAAGGTGGGGGGTAGTGATCCTTGCAGTCCCCCACTGCCCTGCGCTGCATGGGGGGGCTCTGCCATGAGTCCCCAGAGGCCCTGACAGCCACTGCAGCAGTCGATGAGTGTGGGGCTTTGAAAAAAAAAAAAAGAGCTGGGGCCAGGTGGGGCAGCCATTGACAGGGCTGGGAGAGCAGGTGGGAAATGGGGGCTTGTGGTGTTAGGTTTGACCTAGAAACCACTACACATAGCCCAAGCAAAAGTCTCTGTTCTGTAACTAATGCTCAATTGCAATGATAAGGAGAAGACAGTCTTAGATAAAGGAGACTTGAAAACAAAAATAAAATTAGTGGAGTAGGGCAAAGAGCTGATTTAAATATTAAGATTCACACCCCTAGGTGGGGAGAAAGTATGCTAATGAAACATACATGTATGGAAATGAGATACATAGCTAAAACACAGGTATAGAGACATGCGCAGTAAAGAACTCCTTGCGTCACTCCCTTATAACCAATTAGCAAACAAGAATGCTTATGAAGGTCCAATACTCCTGTATAAAAGATGCTCATAATTAAGACTCTGTGTGCTTGTTACGTGAAATTATTCCGCTTGCACCTTGTATTGCTAGCAATAAATCTTTATACTTTCACCCCTGGTATCTTTATTGGCTTTTGCATACCGGGCACGATCCCAGACTTGAGCTGGGGCTCAACAGTGGCAGAGGCCCCTATGCAGAATGGGGCAGTGGGGGGCAGCAGGGATCACCCCCCTACCTGGCAGCAGCCGGTGAATATGGGGCTTTTTCTTTTTTTTTGAAGTGCCAGGATGCTGGGGCCAGGCAGGGTAGCCAATGATGTGGCTGGGACAGCAGGCAGAGGTCAGGGGGTGCTTAGGGGGGCTGGAGGAGCAGGTAGGGGATGGGGCCTGGTGGGGGTCCCCACATGGTCCCTTCCCCCCTCCTCCAGCACCTCCCTGCCCCATACTTACTGGCACAGAGTCCAGGCCCAGCTCCCTGTGGTGATGAGTGGGGGCTGTCCAAATCTCTGAAGCTCTCTGAATTGATTTGGACCTTTTTATTGGTGCCCCGATTCAATTCAGATTCAGAGATTCAGCTGCTGAATCGGGCTGAATCTCCTCCAAATCGAATCAGCACCCAAAGCTTCGCACAGCCCCAGTGAACATGTTTGCTTGGATATCTATTTATTCAAACGTCAATGATACTGGAAAGAAAAATGGGGAAAAAAAGTTAACAGTTCCTGAAATTTAACAAGATTGTGGATTGTACATCTGCATAGGCGATATACATATACTGAAGGCTAATTAAACTTGCTGTTGAAAATTAAGATAGTATGCAGTACAGAATAATATTTTTAAAGGGAATAATACTGTCTGAAGTTTGCATAATGGCTTCACTAGAAAGCTACTCTACAAAGTTGCCATCTTGGACATGGCAACAAAATGCAGACTTGTCCAGTACAGGTCACCCTTCCTACTGTAAACTGTACCACGAAGTGGGGGATTGTCAGCATCTCCTCGCCCTTCTCTTCAGCCAGATCCTGGCACTATGGCCAAGATCCTATCACTTTTTCCTCATCCAAGAGTTGAAGGATATGTGGAAGAGTGTAGTCTCAGGGTTGGACCACATATTAGGACCCCCATCCTATTCTTTACCTCTTTTGAGATATGTCTCTTCCTAAGCCATATCACATTCTGGTTCATCAGGGAACCAAACTACCTGCACTGGGGACCTGTCACCAGGGTTGCCAGTGGTTACCACAGCTGCCCTTCCCACACTCCAGATCCTGTATCATTAACCATTTAGAACCTTTTCTATTCCCAGTCAGAAAAAGGTGAAATCTAAGTAGTGAATAATGAATGAATGTTGAATAATTATGACGAGCAACACTAGTCTTATCTACTCATATAATTTAGCCATTAGCCCTCTTTTGATCCTCTTATGACCCTGTCCACACATAAAGGTCTTATGGCACCCTTCTGTATTATCTCAGGCTACATTACAACTTTCTCCATTACAAATCTCCTAGTTCCCCCTCACGCCTTTACTAAACTGTTTAATAAACTGTCCTAAATCAATAAGGCTGAATCTGATTCAGAGATCCCCAAACTGTTTTCCTCAAATGAATATTGCTCAGTTTACATGATCCTCCTTAGACAAAAAATTTAAGAAGGTGTCTGCTGACCTTAAAGTGAACCCACTCCAGCCACACCAAAAGCTGACTCACTTCTGAGGCCTGGCAGTGAACATCTAGGTGTCACCTCCCTGTGGTCCAAATATTCCTATTCTTGTACATCCACTTACCAACTTCTGTGAATGGTTCACATGATTCTGAAAGAAAGGATAAAAAAAGAAGGGTTTCACATATACATAAACCATTGCATAATCCTCAGTGATGGGGGTTCCCATACCATTGTTGAGGCAAACCTCCTGGGATCTTATTCCAAACTGACCTATAAATACAGACTTTTGGATGCTGGAGAAATGAATCTCAGTTCAGC
>NW_005841955.1:130528-143818 GCF_000455745.1 Alligator sinensis
CTCAACTGAAAGTCTTTTCTGAAGCAATTTCTTTTATGAAAGAAAGATATTCCTGCCAGCATCAGCCTTGACATTAGGCCAGCCTGAACTGTTTGACTCAGGAAATCCAAGTCTCCCTACACTCTTGTATTATTCTGACTCAGCATTCCTCCCTTAATTGATTTTTTGATACTCAGAGTCAGGTGTCCTGAGTGTATGTCCCTGCAGTACTCTCACTCAGGCTTTTTCCTTGGATATCCCAAGACTCCTCCACTACACCTACTCTGCCTAATTACTGGGTGTGGGCACACACAAAATGGAAGTGAGTAGGCAGAGCCTGATTCTCAGAAACGGTGCCAACCTCATCAAGGGTGTGGTGGAGACATTCCATTATGTATCTTCAGAAAGTGATCCAGATTGTTTAGCTGCTGAGCAGGGAAGTGCCTCAGACTAGTCAATAGGAAACACTGGGCACAGAACATGTCTGAACTCCCTCCCATCTTCAGTGTTTAGGAGCCTGAGGGTCTTGTTACACAGTAATTTTGGGTGGCTCTTGGAGCCACTAACACCTAGATTGTCCTTACATTAACCTGAAATTAGTTTTAAACACTGGTTATGAGGCTCAACATTATGCCACTCCAGGGCAGGATTATCTCTGATCTGTGCTACCCACCTTGTGTTACACTAAGGTGTAGCCATTCCAGGCTACACTTTAGTGTAAACACCTCCCCCCACCCCCTTCCCCCTACTGGTCTGCTTCCTGCCCACTGTCCCTCCGTCCTTGTCTACTGTCCTCCCACCCCTGCCCTCCCCAGCACCCCAGATTCCTTCTTTCTGCTTGTCTATCAAAGTTGAGCAGACTGGGAAGAGTTAACAGAGTTAACTTTCCACTGTGGTTGCTGTCCACATGCTACTTTCTGGGCTGGGCTCAGTCCAGAGAATATCAACAGTCCAACAGCAGCAGCCAGTAGGCTTAACCCTTCCCTATCTGCTCCTCTGGGACAGACAGTGCAGACAGCCACAGGAAAGCGGGGGTAGGGGTGGTGAAGCCTGGGGAGGACTATGGGATTATCATACATCTGGGTTTTGCTGGACATGTCCTCTTTTTTGGCCCCTTGTCCTCTTGTTCAGGTGGGTTTTTAAAATGCAAGCAAATGTCCAGGTTTTTACTTTGCCTCTGGCTTTTCCCCAGAACTTCCAGCTTGGCTGCTTGGGACTGGAGGCAGCAGGGCAAGGTGATTGGCTGTCGGGGGATCATGTGCTCTACACATGGGGCCGGCAGCTCCTCACATGTGAGAGAGAAAGACACAGAGAGAGATCATGTGTGTGTGTGCATGTGCCAGCTGCATGGGCAGCAGGGCTTGGGGAGGGTCGGGTCTGCAGGTCAGGAGGAAAGGCACAGCCATATCACTGCCCCCACATCATATACCCTTTTCCCTTCTCCTCCCCTCCCCTCTACTCCCCACCACAGGTGTCCTTTTTTTTGATTCTGGAAATATGGTAACCCTAGTGCAGGGAATAAAGAGCAGCACCACACTGAATGAAAAGAAAGCCAGTGGTGGTGTTGTCAAACATGCATAATATCCAATGTACTTGCCTAGGAAATGAGAGTCGTGACTCTGAGATACCCCTTAGCCTGAAGGGATAGAAACCTGCTTCTCCCACATCCCAGAAGAGTGCACTAACACCCAGGCTATAGAATAGTCTGAGGAGCAGTACTCTCAACCTCCCATGTTGTGGTAGGGCAGAAAGAAACACACAACACATGGGGCCAGAGAACAAGCAAGACACAGTCTGCCTTTGTAAGTCAGTGATGTGTGAGTTCCCCTGTGGCTGTCCTGGGTTATTTCCTCTCTCTCTTAGTAGTCAGTGTGCAGTGCTATGTACTGAATTCCATGCTGGGGATGTGAGCTAGGTGTGCTGTGTGGGCTCCTAACAGATCAGGCCCCTCCAGGGATGCAAGTGGACCTTTCTAGCACTAATCCAAATGTACCAGAGCTTAGGTGGCAATTAGGCACTTTGTTGCTTAAACTAGCCCTTATCCAGGATGTTCAAAAGCTCTATTTCTAGGCACCAAGGATTTTTTCAGGCCAACATGGAGGAGAATGAATGAATGAATGAATGAACAAAAGAATTGCTAATGTAAAGGCATTCCATGTTTTGTGTGTGTGTGTGTGTGTGTGTGTGTGTGTGTGTGATTTAGGTGCCTCAATTCCCTGCCCATGCTTTTTAGATGCCTACTTGAAAAATAAGCAATCAGGGCTCGTGGACAGAGATGATATGTTTTATTAGACCAACAAGATTTTTGGAAAAAAAAAATTTTATAGCAAGCATTCAGGCACAAACACCTTTTAACAGGCATCAGAGAAAAGATTGTAAAAGTTCTTTTGGGTAGAAATGGAAGTTCATATTTCATAGGATTTCACAGAGGAGTCAATAGATGGAAAAACTCTCTGGGCAGCAGTTCGTAGCTGTTAAGGAGTCTCAGCTCTTCTGTGAGGCTGTGATGATGCAAATTACCTTAGACTAAGGCAGGAGCAAGATCTTGGGTTTCAGGTGGTTAAAGTTGTTTGGATCTAACCTGTAGTCTTTCTATAGGGCAATATCACTTGGATTGATCTTTAGCTAAATGCTTACTGTATTCTGGATCTTTAATCTTATTGCACCATTGAGCTTTTGATGGCTACATGATCACTGAACGAATAGTGGCATTCTTTAGTAAATGTATTTCATCAGTGACTGATTTGCTATCATATTAACATCCTATTAAATCTAGCCTAGAACTCCTATGTAAATTTAAGAGCAAAAAAACTGAATCTAGTCTAGCAAACTCATTTTAATCAGTTACTCTTGTACAATAAGATACAGTACTGGTCTACAAATAACTGTCATGTACTCCTCAGTGTAGTCCAGTCAAGCATATTTTTACTAAAATATGTGTAAAAGGTAGTAAATAAGTACAAGATCAATAAACCTAAGTATACCCAATCCATTTAACAGCATTAGTTTGCACACTAAATTATGACTGCTTGCTCTATTATGGTTTTGCTTCTTCCCTTAATTTAAAGAGATGAGTGGAATATAACATTCTGCCTTCAATGGGAGCATTTGGTAATGGACCCCATGACATGACTATGCATAGTTATATATCTGCTGCACTTAAAGCCTCTTTAGTTAAAGACTAAACTTTTAGGTTCACTGAATATTGGATTGGGTGCTAAATGGGGAACTGCCAATATGTCCTTAACACCATACTTAAGAAGAGATAATCCTTTCAGCCTGATGGCCATATGTGTTTTTGCCAAAGTTTTGCTTTCTTGCCTTTTCACATGTTCTGAGGCAAATGTAGAAGTCTCATCCATATATATTGAGGTGGGAAGATTATGGCCCACAGGATAGATCTAGCCCCTAACAGATTTGATCCAGCCCACAGGTGGATATCTATTAACTCACTAAATCTGGCCTGCAGGCAGCCCTGGCCACCACATGGTGCTGAGCTGATGCGACTGCTTCTGCCCAGCCCAGCAGCATCAGGCATCAGCTGTGGACCCAGGCAAGGCTTCCAACACAGTGAGCAGGTGGTGGCATCAGCTGTGGATGCTGCAGGCAGGTTCAGAAGCCTAGATGCCCACCTGCTAGGAGCATCCACAGCTAACCCACAGCCCTTCTGGACCCAGGTGGACCCAGGTAGGAGCTGCTGCCATACTGGGTGGGCAGCAGCATTTCTCTCTGTCTCTTCTCTTCTCACTGTCTCTCTCTTCTCTCAGTCTCTCCCCAGATGGAGACCCTGGGAAACTACAGCTTTGTTGGATTCTGAAGAAAAGAGGAGAGAGGGTGGGAGGGGAGGGAGGGAAGAAGTGAGAGAGACAGTGAGGAGAGAGAGATAAGAGAGACAGGTAGAGATGAAGAGAAGAGAAGAGAAAAAGTGAGGGACAAAGAGACAGAGATGGATATGGGCCTCAACAGGTCCCCAAAATTCATTAAGTGGTGCATACATCTGCACAAATATATACAAAAGGATACAATTCCGCCTCATAATAGCTAACACTAGTTACCTTTCTGTATATGCATGCATTTCATATATGCTTACATTTCATTTAAAGTCAATGACATTACATTTATTTAATACATATTTAATTATATATTTTATTTATGTTATATTTAATAAATGTATCCTTTTAGCATTAATATTAATGTGGAATACTGAATTTCTAATATTAAAGTTTGCCAAAATAGAAACTTTACTTCTGTTTCTAATTAACATATAAGAAACTTCCTATAGAAATCAAATACATTAAAAAAAATTAAAATGTTAATGTTCATAAATACATTTGGAGCAACTTGATAATTTGACTGTATTCAGTAAACATCTTATTCAAGTGGAAAAGATTTCAGCTGATCTGCCTTGCATTTGATACATGTTAGTTAATGGATAGTCAATCTTGATTAGGGATTTCTGTAAAACAAATAATAGTCTTTATTAAACTTAGGCAAACCAACCAGATTTGGAATTAATGATTGACTGAATATCATGCAAATTTTGACCCATTCCATTTGACCCATTCTGGAGCGAACTGAATGTAAATCTTACTTGTCTTTTTTTCCAATGGAACAATCTTGGACAAACTCTGGTGGAAATGGTTCCATTTATACAGTTTTGGGGGAAAAGGGTGATTTTTGGCCACTGTACTTAATTGTGCTAATTGTCCTGGGCACCACAGAAAGATAAATAAGATACTGGGAATGTTACCTAACTGTTACAGGTTCCTGAAGTCACTTATCTTGGAACTAGGCAGCAAGTCAGCGTAGGTTCTCTCTTTTGTAATCCACACTACTTGGTGAAGGCTACTGTTGGACTCCAATGCCATATATCTGGTCCCAGAATGGTTGCTGAGAACCTCACTGCTCAACTGTTGTTGGAGGATTAATGGGACAGAAAAGATCTGTCTTCCCACTGTACCAGCCCTAATCTATTTCCTTAGTTTTAAGAGATGCCTTCTCCTGAATTTTTTGGGCATGTCCAGGCAAATGCACATGTGTGGTTTGTGGCACATCAAACCTGTTTGAAGCATTGCAAAAGACACATGCACCCATTCGTTGTGCTGCAAATTTGCAGTTTAGCACCAAAATTTGATGACGGGAGATCCCAGTATAAAAAAAACAAAACAAAAACAAAACACTGCAAAGAAAAAGTGGCATGGTGCATAGCAGACACAGAAGCTGGGACCTCCAGGGAGATGTTCTGTCTGCCAGCCAGTCTCTCCCCTCTTCTAGTTGTCCCCCAGCTCCTCCAGTATGCTGGGAGCTCGGAGAAGCAGGAAACTGGCCATTTCCCCAAAGCGGGGCATCTTGCCATGCACCAAACCCATGGGCATGGGCATGCTGAGTGGCAAAAATGCATGCTCCTGCACATGCACACTCATCTGGACATGCCCTTTAATTTCAGTTTGTCAGGGAACCAGACCTCACACTGAATAGCTGGGTACTGGGTACTCTTCCCAGTTTCTTCGCACACTCAGGGTGGTGGCAAAGAGTTCTAAACCCCTTTCTTTAATATCTAGGAGACAGTGGGATTATACTGGGACCTATTTCCAGCAGCCAGGTGGCTCCCTTGCTCCAAGCCACAGGGAAAGGAGTAAATGTGCACCCTTTCTCTTTGTTCACCTATTGAGACTGTGGGGTTATATGATAAAGCAGCATAGAAGACTTTGTGTTATGAGCATTAAAGGCAATTAGATTCAGTAATGAGACAGTTGTATCAAGGAAGTAAACAACAGTACAAAATTTAAAATACACAAGTATACAAACTGAATACATTATTATTTGCAAATGGAGAATGAATACTGTGCAAATAAAGTAAAAATGCAATTGTCTCTCAATGTATTGGACATTCTGATCTCCCAGAGGAGGCCGTATTGAAGATTTTAGCAAGCTATTGCCTTAGCTTTATGAAAGTTATAATTCAGAAATGAGTATTATTAAAAAAACAGGTACATTTCAGAAGTCAAGGAGTCTGCTTTTGTTTACCCATGCAACCTTTTGCGTATTTGTGCTAAAAATGTACATAATATTAATTTTATTAATGTTAGATAATCTCATTGATTTTAATTTATATTTATGGTGCACCAAACTATTTTAAATTAGTTTTCACACAACATCTTTAACATATGTTGATTACATGATCATAAAATCATAGAAAGTTAGGGTTGGAAGGGACCTCAGGAGATCATCTAGTTCAACCCCCTGCTCATAGCAGGACCACCTCCAACTAGATCATCCCAGTCAAAGTTTTGTCTATCCAGGTCTTGAAAACCTCCAAGGATGGAGATTGCACCATCTCTCTGGGTAAAATGTTTCAGTGTTTTACTACCCTCCTTGTGAGAATATTCTTCTTAATATTGAACGTGCACTTTCCTTTCTGCAACTTGAGACCAATGCTGCTTGTTCTGTCATCTGCCACCACTGAGAACAGTTTAGTTCCATCCTCTTTTGAACCCCCACTTCAGGTAGTTGTAGGCTGCTATTAAGTCCCCTCTCAGTCTCCTCTTCTCTAGATTAAATAATACCAGTTCATAGAATCATAGATTTCATAGATTTCCAGGGTCAGAAGGGACCTTGTAGATCATTGAGTCTGAAGCCCTGCTCTAGGCAGGACAGAGTGCTGGGGTTAAATAACCCCATCTGGGTACCTATCTAATATTGTCTTGAACATCTCCAAGGTAAGGGAAAGCACCACCTCCCTTGGAAGCCTATTCCATATTTTGGCAACTGTCACGGGAAATAATTTCTTCCTGATATCCAATCTAAATCTACTCTCCTTTAGTTTGTGGCCATTACATCTAGTAAATCCGAAGGGCGCCCTGATAAACAGAGTATTCCCTATTCCCTGCTGCCCTCCCATGATGAGTTTGTAGACAGCCACAAGATCACCTCTCATCCTTCTCTTGCAGAGGCTGAAGAGATTCAGGTCCCTCAGTCTGTCTTCATAGGATTTTACTTGCAGGCCCTCAGCCATACAAGTAGCCCTTCTCTGAACTCTCTCAAGGTTATCCACGTCCTTCTTCAAGTGCGGCGCCCAAAACTGGATGCAGTACTCCAACTGCGGCCTGACCAATGCCACATAGAGGGGAAGTATCACCTCCCTAGACTTACTCATGATGCACCTACTAATGCACTAAAGAGTGCAGTTAGCCTTATTTATTACCTCATCACATTGGTGACTCATGTTCATTTTTGCATTTACTAAGACTCCGAGATCTCTTTCCATTGCCGTGGTACTCAGAATGGTACTTCCCAGTTTATAGGTGTATTGGAGACACTTTCTCCCCAAGTGAAGCACCTTGCACTTATCCTTGTTAAATTGCATCCTATTCTGATCCGCCCACTTCCCCAAACTATCCAAATCCACCTGGATTAGCTCTCTGCCCTCCACTGTGTTTACCGTACCCCATAGTTTGGTGTCATCTACGAATTTGGACAGAGTGCTTTCAACCCCCTCATCCAAATCACTGATGAAGATATTGAACAGCACTGGTCCAAGGACAGAGCCCTGGGGAACACCACTGCCCACATCTCTCCAGGGAGAAACCACCCCATCCACCACCACTCTCTGGGTGCGTCCCATAAGCCAGTTTTTCACCTACCTTACTGTGAAAAAATCCACATCACAGCTACTCAGTTTTCTTGTAAAAATTGGGTGACACACTGTATCGAAAGCCTTTTTAAAGTCCAAGTAAATGATATCTATCTCCACCCCTGCATCTTCATGACTTTGTGACCTGGTCATAAAAAGAGATCAAGTTAGTCAGGCAGGATCTGCCTGCTATAGACCCATGCTGGTTTCCCCCTAACATTGTATTACCCACTGGCCCCCCATAAATGTGATCCTTTATGATTTTTTTCTAAGCTTTTGCCAAGAATAGAGGTGAGGCTAACTGGTCTATAATTACCCAGGTCCTCCTTCCTCCTCTTCTTGAATGTAGAGACCACATTGGTCATTTTCCAGTCTTCTGGAACCTGTCCTGAGTGCCACGAGCACTCAAACAGTTGCACCAGTGGTTTTTCTCTGACACTGGCCAATTCCTTTAGTACCCTTGGGTGAAGATCATCAGGGCCCACTGACTTAAATATGTCCAACCCCTCCAAGTGCCCCTTCACTAGGTCAGTGCTAACCGTAGGTGGATTGGTATTTCTCTCACACCAAACTAAAGTCTTATTGGGAAGCATGTTTGTATCTGTGTCCAGGAACACAGATGCAAAAAAGACATTTAAAAGCTCTGCTTTATCTATCCTGTCTGTTATGAGTTGCCCTAGACCATTCTATGGAGGCCGTATGTTACCCTGTCCCTTCTTCTTGCCCCCTATGTACTTAAAGAAGGACTTTTTGTAACTCTTAATTGTTGTTGCCAACTTGAGTTCAGTATCTGCTTTGGCTTTCCTCACTGATTCCCTGCAAGCGCAAGCCAAGCAGGTATACTCTTCCTTGGTGGCTGCCCCCTGTTTCCACAGCCTATAAGCCTCTCTTTTCCTTTGAAGGTTCTCCTGGACTTCCCTGTTCAGCCAAAAAGGTTTTTTGGCTCTATTGCCTTCCTTTGTGTGAACTGGGATGGTGTCCCTTTGTGCCTGCAGGATCAGTCCCTTGAGGAACTCCTACCCTTCTTAGACTCTCAACTCACAGATGTGATTACCCCTCAGTCCCACTCTAACTAATCTCCTGAGCTCATTGAAGTTTGCCTTCCAGAAGTCTAGCACTTCTGCTCCATTAGTTGTCTTTCCCACCTTTCGCCTGATAGTGAATCCTATCAACTGGTGGTCACTATCCCCTAGGTGACCTTGCACCTGTAGATTCCTCACCAAGTCCTCCCCTGTGTCCAGCACCAAGTCAAGTATGACATTTCCCCTAGTGGGACTGCATACTTCCTGTATTAGGTGCAGGTCCTGTATGCAGGTTAGGAACCTTAAGTGAATGGGCAGACCTGGCCGACTGCTCCTCCCAGCAGACGTCTGGGTAATTTAGGTCATCCATGACAACTAGGTCCTTTGAGCGTACTGCCTTTGAGAGCTGTTTCAATAATTCCAGGTCTAACTCCTCCTCCTGGTGTGGGTGGATCTGCAGTAGACCCCACTACCAAGTCCCTTTCTCCCCTACCCCTTTGTATCTGACCCATAGGCCTTTGATCTGTCCTTTTTCTGTCCCTATCTTTATTACAGAAGATGTATAATGTTCCCTGATTTATAGAGCAATGCCCCCCACCTTTTTCCCCAATCTATCCTGCCTGTAGCCCTCAATGCCCAGTGCCCAGTCATGGGAAGGGTCCCACCAGGTTTCTGTTGTCAATCAGGACTGCAAGTAGGAGTGCAAGTTCCTCCTTCTTGTTACCCATACTTCTAGCATTAGTATAGAGACACCTAAGCCCCGCAATAGGTGCCTTTAATACTCTCCTATCCTATTTCTTAGTGGGCCCCTTAGTACTTACCTGGTCAATTCCAGCATATGGTTCATGGATTGTCTTTCCTGGTCTTGTCCTGACTTCGACATCCCCATCCCCCAACAAAGCTATTTTAAAGCTGTACGTAGGCAACCTGTAAGAGAACAGACTCTTACTTTTTGGAGAGAGATGTAGACCATCACATCCCAGCAAGGTCCTATCCTGGAAGTATGAATCATGGTTTAGAAAGCCAAACCCCACATGGCGGCACCAACTCCAAACCCATGAGTTGACCTTCCCAGTGCAGTTGCTGTGGTGCTGGCTGCGACTGCTGACTAGAAGGACCGATGAGAAGACTGCTTGTACCCCCAAACCTCTAAGCCTGTCTTCCAGAGCCATTTAGTCAGCCATGATTCATCCTGGACTACTCTGGGCTGCATCATTCGTTCCCACATGGATGAGAACTATGGAATAGTAGTCGGTGGGCCTGACTAGGTCTGGAAGCCTAGCTGTAAGGTCCCAAATCTGAGCTCTGGGCAGGCAGCATACCTCCCGTACTGTAGGATCCAGGTGGCAGATGTCTTCCTCCATTCCGCTCAGGAGGGAGTCACCCACCATGATGACTCAACGTCTTATCCTCTGGCTGCCTGGTTGCCTCTCAGCCTGCCTGGTGGTAGCTATGGGCATGACCTCCATTACTGCACTCTCTCCCAGTGTTGCCAGGGCCTCATACCTGTTCCCCAGCTGCACCGGGGGAGTCATTTCAGCAGTGCAATGTATAGTTGTGTGATGTCTAGATCTGGAGGTGACTCTCTTCCATCCTTCTGGATCAGGTCCCTCCTGTGTTGCCATCCCACCATATGTGCAGTCCTGCAGGGAGTGGAAGTGCCTGTCAATCTCTTCCTCAGCTGCCCTGATCTGCTGCAGCCTGCTGACCTCTGCTTGGAGTTCTCTCACCCCTCCAGGGCCTCAAGTTGGGCACACATGGGATAGGTGAGGGGACACCTGGTATGCCCAGGCCACAGAGCCCCCGCCAGGCAGCCACAACAGACAGGGGGCCAGGGTGTCGCAGACCCATCCAATGGCCCTGTCTGGATGCAAGCCTCGTAGGAGCTCCAAGCCAGAGGCAACACTGAGGCAGGATCCTTGGCTGTGTAGTCTTTCCCTCAGTCTTTCCTCATAAGTCATGTGCCCCAGCCCCCTCACCATTTTTGTCCACATCCTTTCTGTAGTGGGGGGCCCAAAACTGAACACAGTACTCCAGGTGTGGCCTCACCTCACTGAATAAAGGGGAAGAGTCACTTCCCTTGACCTACTGGCAACACATCTATCAATGCAGCTCAGTATCCCATTAGTCTTCTTGGTAACAAGGGAACACTGCTGGCTCATATTCAGCTTAGTGTCCACTGTAACTCCCAGGTCCTTTTCTGCAGAGCTGCTGCCCAGCCAGTCCACCCCCAGGCTGTATTTGTGCATGAGATTGTTCTACCCTAAGTGCATGACTTTGCACTAGTCCTTATTGAACCTCATGAGATTCCTTTTGACCCATTCCATGAATTCATGTAGGTCACTTTGAATCCTATCCCTACCCTCCAGCATATCTACTACTCCCCACAGCTTGTTGTCATTTGCAAATTTGCTGAGGGTGCATTCTATGCCATCTTCCAGGTTGCTAATGAAGACGTTGAAGAAAGCCAGCCCCAGGACCAACCCTTTTCATGATTTGATTAACTGAAGCACAGTAAACAATTTTCTGCAAAATGAAGTTTACAATACTTTTAGGAAAAAATCAAAAGGTCAAAAGGCACAAGAAATGCATTTAGAAAGGTACTAAATAGTGCCTCAGGGCTGTCTGTGGGAGAGATGAAATAACTAATTAGAAATGGGAGTTAATACAGTGATACCTAGTGAGGCTAGAAACAAAGACAAAAATGGACAAATAAGACAAATAAACAGAGAATTCCTTTTTTTTGATGTTGCACCATCTGTGAATGGTCACATTCTGTTTATTTTATTCATATAAGATTTCCAATTAAATGGCAATAAAATAAAATAAAATAAAAGGCATAAAATAATATATTAAAGTAAGGGAAATCTAACTGAAAGATGTGAATTGAAGATTAGGACCAAACATATAACCAAGCAATGTTCAAAAGCTTAAAGAAATGTTCTGAACTACCACAGAATCATAAAATCATAGAAAATTAGAGTTCACAGAAAATTGGAAAACTGGAGGTCAACTAGTCCAACCCCCTGCTCAAAGCAAGACCAGTCCCAAGTAGATCATCCCAGCCAAGTCTTGTCTAGCTGGGACTTAAAACCCCCCATGGATGCAGATTTTACAAGCTCTCTGGGTAACCTGTTCCAGTGCTTCACTACCCTCTTCGTGAGAAAGCTTTTCCTAGTATCTAACCTGGACTTCCATTGATACAGCTTGAGACCATTGCTCCTTGTTCTGTTATGTGCCACCACTGAGAACAGTTTAGCTCCATCTTTGGAATCACCCTTCAGGTACTTGAAGACTGCTATTAAATCCCCTTGTGGTCTTCTCTTCTCTAGACTAAATAAGCTATTCCATCAACCTCTCCTCAGAAGTCATGTGCCTCAACCTCTAACCATTTTGTTGTAGAGGGGCACTGTAAACTAGTGATGGCATATATGACATTGGTGGAGGAGCAGGTGAATAAAACATAGATGTTATAGTCTGTGCTGTTTGGTCCAGTGATGATGTTGTCTGTATTGATGTAGGAGCACAGCTGGCATCTGGGTACATAGCAAAGCCTGGCAACTTGGTGAGAATTGGAGTCGGGCAGTCTATTGCTGAAGATATGTTATTTGAGGTTTGTGGGCTGCCTGTCAGCCAAGACAATCATGTTTCCCAAGGCTGCTACGAGGTGGTCATCATTTTCAAGGACGATTTGGAGATCATTAATAAAATATCTGAGATGTTCAAGCTGCGATCTATAGGTGACAACAAGAGGGATTCTGTCATCCTTGTCATAGGGTTGGTATTGTAGCAGGTTGGAGTGGGATCTCTTTTGATCTCAGTGGCTACAGTTCTGAGCTTATATTGTAAACAGGATGGATACAAATAAATAATTTTTTAAAATACAAAAATTGATTTTTTATTGAAATCAGATTTTTTGATTGAATCGTATTTTTGTATTTTTTTTGTTCATATGATTTAAAAAAATAAACTTATATAAAGATAGTTTTAATTTAAGATATGTCAAAGTTCAATGATATCATCATGGAATAGAGATTATAACTTCTAACTATATACTATTTGGGATAATATACCCATGTAACCTTTTTACAAAAGTTTTATAAATAGGTTACATTAGGGGCCCAATCTTATGGGGTTCCAGAGACTCCTTTATAGACTAGTAAAGATTAAAGAAAACCACTTTATCCAATGGGACACAGTGCTCAGTCTAACACAGGGGTTCCCAAAGTTTTCATGTTGCGGCCCAGCAAAGTGTTGCTCGGGAGAGGCCTCTCTGCCCAGCTCTGGGGAGCCACAGTTTGCTGGTTCAAAGCCACTTCCAGTCCATCAGCTGACCATGCTGCAGACTGGCAGCTGACCCTGGCTCGGGGACTGAGAAGCACTTGACATACTCAGCTGGGATGGGGACATGCTCAGCTGGGATGGGGACATGCTCAGCTGGGATGGGCTTCACCTGTCCCCCAAAGGTAAGCGTGTGTTTTCTTCTAGGTTGGCGGATCTCCTCCGGTGGGCTTTAAACTAGGCTCGTCGGGGGGAGGGGAAGATGAGGGCGGGGGAAGCTGTGGACCACCAAACCATGTGGCACCCACAAGGACAGCCCAGCCTGAAGAAAGAGAGCATTGGAAACCTGAAAGCCATGGGGAGGCCAGCACTACG
>NW_005841955.1:143921-144248 GCF_000455745.1 Alligator sinensis
GCTCCTGCTTGCACTAAACACCTATGACTTAGTTGGGCGAACGGAAACCTGGTGGGATTCATCCCACGACTGGGCAGTACATATCGAGGGCTATAGATTGTACAGAAAGGACAGGGTGGGGAAGAAAGGGGGAGGGGTTGCGCTCTATGTCAGTGAGCAATATACATCAACCCTCATCAAGACGGAATCCAAGGATGAGGAGGTAGAAGGATTGTGGGTTAGGCTACATGGGGGGCAAGGAGAAAGGGATTTGCTGGTAGGGGTCTGTTACAGACCCCCACATCAAGGGGAAGAAAGGGATTCGGGGCTCCTGAGGCAACTCTCGGA
>NW_005841955.1:146116-146510 GCF_000455745.1 Alligator sinensis
CCGCACTTCAAGAGGGATGCGGATAACCTGGAGAGGGTTCAGAGAAGGGCCACTCGTATGGTTAAGGGCCTACAGACCAAGCCCTACGAGGAGAGACTAGAGAAACTGGATCTATTCAGCCTCCGCAAGAGAAGGTTGAGAGGCGACCTTGTGGCTGCCTATAAGTTCATCACGGGGGCACAGAAGGGAATTGGTGAGTATTTATTCACCAAGGCGCCCCCGGGTTTACAAGAAATAATGGCCACAAGCTAGGAGAGAGCAGATTTAGATTGGACATTAGGAAGAACTTCTTCACAGTTCGAGTGGCCAAGGTCTGGAACGGGCTTCCAAGGGAGGTGGTGCTCTCCCCTACCCTGGGGGTCTTCAAGAGGAGGTTAGATGAGTATCTAGCTGG
>NW_005841955.1:146598-155369 GCF_000455745.1 Alligator sinensis
TGCTTAGCAGGGGGTCGGACTCGATGATCTATTGAGGTCCCTTCCGACCCTAACATCTATCAATCTATGAATCTATGGTCTAGAAGATCCCATTAAGCATCTCTTTTACGCCTAGTTTTAGTTCTGAAACTGGATTTGTCTCTCCAGAGGTAACATCTTTGTTAACAGCAGTATATGGAGATGAGAGATAACAGACCTGATTACCTACCCATCAACCCTATTGTCTCTCTGCAAGTTTGTGTACACAGAGTCAAGACCTTACCTCTCTCTAAAAGTGCAAAGTTTCAAGAAGTTAAATGAATACAGGATTATTGGGGGTGGAGTAGATCTGGGCAAGGAGGAAGAGTCTGGAGATAAATTCAAGAGGGAAGGGCAATAGAAAAAAAAGAGAGAGATTTTGAGCAGAATATTCCACAAGACTTTAGGAAACATTTCTGAGAATAGCCTCTCCATTGATATGAGATCTAGCGATGGAAAACCTATCATAGCAGCAGGCCTGCCAGACCATAAAAGAGACCCTGTTTGTGAATATTTTAATGAAGTTCCTCTACCTTGGGTAAGATAGGCATGCATGCAAAATGCAAACAGTGCAACAAAAAAATGCAAGGCCTGGGTGCCCAAATGAAACAACAACACATGAAATACTCCTTCTCAGGAGGAAGCTGCTTTGAAGATGATGAATGGAACATGTCCGAACATGCAGGATCTCCAGGTTATTAAACTTTCTTATTTCATACTTCTTTCTTAAGGACTGCCTGCCTTCTCTGTCCATATCTTTTGGGTGGACTTCTAGACTACTTGAAGTCTCATAAAAATGTGTGAGCAAAAATATAGTTGTTACTTTATGGAACTATCGTATTTTTAATGCAGTTCTGATATAAAATGATGACTGAAATAGTCAGATCTTCCTTTTACAGTTTCACTTCTAAAGTAGTACTGAGTGCAAAATGAGCAGTACTGTAGTGACTGCATTTATTTCTTATAAGGGCTGTGTGAAATGGCACCAATCCGTTTCAACTTGCATTTCAACAGAAGAGCATTTTGTTTCAAATTTAATTTTGATTCAAAACTGCTGTTCCATTTTGTTTTGTCAAAACAGTGATGCTGTTTTGATGCTGTTTGAGTTTTGCCCCTAGGCTATAATGGGGAAGCTCGAAACAGCCTCTCTCATCCAGCAGGCAGATTGGGGTCCCACAACCCTGGGATGGCTGCAGGGGTTGTACCAGTCCTCCTTGGGTTGTGGGCCCCATATCTGCCAGCCAGATGAGGGAGGGAAGCTGGGTGCTGCTGCCTGGGACCGGTGCCAGCATGCCACTGGTCCCAGACAGCAGTGCCCAGCTTCTCTTATCCAGCAGGCAGATCAGGGGCTGCAGCTCCGGGAGGGCTGTGGGGGCTGTGCAATCAGGCTCAGTTACCTCCCCCAGCCTGATCCAGCTGGGGAAGGGAGCTGAGCCCCATCGCTCAGTTCCCCTCCCCAGTGTTGTGATTTATCAGGCTGGGAAAGGGAACTGAGCCCCATTGCTCAGTTTCCCTCCCCAGTGCTGCAATCCATCAGGCTGGGGAAGGCAACTCAGCCCAGCTAAACTGAATTCCACCCCCCAGTGCTATGATCGGGCTGCAGAAGGCAACTCAGCTAAACTGGGCTGAGTTGCCTTTCCCAGCCCAATCCTAGTACTGGGGAGGGGAACTCAGCTGGACTGAGTTGCCTTCCCCAGCCTGATGGATTGCAGCACTGGGGAGGGGAACTGAGCAATGGGTCTCAGTTCCCTTCCCCAGCCTGATTGTAGCTGTTAATCTGAGTCTTGATGGGTGGAACAATATCCACAATGATCCATTAATATGTGCTTGTGTGACAACAGAAGAAGGGACTGTCTACCTTACAGAAATAATTGCTACATCAGGAAATGCGTGCACAGAAGCTTACAAGAAGTAGCAGTAAAAGCTATAACAAAAAAGAAAATGTATTTCTGTTTCTATCAAATGTCTAGTACGTAGCTTTGTCACAGACAATGCTGCAAATCTATCAAAGATGAGAAGAAATCTAGAAGAAATTGACGAAAGCCCCAAGCTAATAACATATGGCTGCAGCACTCATTTGATGCAACTCTTAGCCAAAGACTTTAGTGCTCTAAAAATGAAGGCTAATGTTGTTGAAACTGCAAAATACTTCCATAACAACCACTTTGCAGCAGCTGCTCTGAAGAAAGCAGAAAGAATCAAACTACCTCTCTTACAAGATGTGCAATGGAACTTAGTAGTGAACAAAATCATGACAAAATAGATGACAACATTAGGCTAAAGACAAATGTAGTCAGCATATGTTCTATCTTGAAGCCTATTTCTGTAGCCTTGAACAAAGTGCAGGGAAATCGCTGCTTTATTGCTGATGCTGATGAAATTTGGAAGTAATTGAATGACATCTTGAAAATAGAAATATGCAAATGCAGACTTAAGTTACAGGCATTAAAAAAAAATGAATGGATCAAGCACTATCTCCAGCTCTTTTTTTTTTTTTTGGCAATATTTTCAATACTCGGTACCGGGGCCAGTCTTTAAATGCCGAACAACAGGAGTTGGCTATGACATGGGCATCCAGAATCATCCCTCCATAATACCAACTATAATAAATGTCAGGACTAAAGGTGAACGATTCAAGAAATATATGTTTGGTAATAAGGCTTTAAAGAAAGCCGTACCAGTGAACTGGTAGAAGTCACTTAAGCACCTGGATCCATCACAGACTGTTGAAGTGATTCATCCAGCTTTTAACAGCAATAGTTTCTTCTGCAGGTATAGAAAGAATATTTTCTTCCTTTGGACTAATTCAGTCTAAATTGAGAATTCACTTCAGAACTGAAAAAGCAGGGAAGTTTGTCTGTCTTTTCCAGTCTATGAATAAAAAGGAAGAGGAAGGCGTTATGCATAACCCAGTATTTTAAGTTTTTCATGTTGACATGACTGAAATAATATATTTAATTTTTGTTAAAAACACATTTTACATTTATGACTAAAATAGTTAAAAACTCAAAAATACATATGCTTGTTTTGTTAAAATAATTAGACATGTTTGCTGTTGAAGAAAAATATTCAAAATACATAAGCTTGTTGTTTTACTTAAATAAAACAATTTTAAAAGTCTGTTGTTTTTGGTCACAGTTGTTGTTGACCTCCTAATACAGCATGGCAAAAATATCCCCAAAATATCCATGATTAATTTAGTGAATTGGTGATAGTTCACTTCACAAAGACTTCAAAAGTATCTGATTCAATTAGCTTTAGTAAATAAAAAACCAAATTATGTTTTAGTTTCCTGATGTAGCTGCAAAATTAATCAGAAAAAAATATCAAAATGAATTACTGATTTTAAAATGTACAGTCTGTACCTTCTAAAAATGAAACCTACATCTATCTCGGAGTTGTGAATAACATGTAGTAAGGTTATACCAAACAACAAGAATGCATTTTTTTGTAGAAAATAATGATTAAATTGAGGCTTCCTGACCAATGATTTAAATTGTGATTTAAGTCATGATTTAAATTGATTTGAGATACATTACAGGCAACCAAAATTGTATACAAGGTACATGCATGTTATAGCATTAGTTATACCGAGAAGAATTATTAACCTCCTCTAGTTAATATATAGGTACATACTCATGCAAAGTCATACAGTTTCTCAGAAGTCTCCAAGAATACAGATACAAAGAACTAAATTGTAAATAAAATTTTAAAACTCTGCTAGAGTGACCATGAAGTAAGCCTGATAAAGAAAGAAATAAGGAAAATTAGCTGTTCGCAGATTGCTGCTAATGCAGATGGAGAAGGAGATATGGAAGTTTCCTTCTTGTGCTATCTCAGAGCTAAGGAAAAAGCAGGGAGAACTCTTGCTCTCCAAATGGCATTATTGCAACTGCTAATACACACACAAAGATGGCTAACAACTTCCTGTTGATGTCATCTTGTCAGCCCTCAGAAAGGAAGTTAACCCTTATTACTACACTTCTCAGGAACTGCATTTTCAAAAAGGGATAAAACTTGTCTAATTGACATCTTCTCAAAATTGCCAGTGCTAGTGCCCCTGGGTTTCTAAGTTAAAACTGACCAATTAAGGGAAATAGCCCAAGCCTGCCCTATCACATGCAATGGCATAAAATAAGAAAGGGGAGGCCCTGAAGAGTGAAAGTACAGGTGCTTGCAACTAGGAAGAGGATTAAAGAAGGCAGTATTAAGGACCCGTAAAGACTGCCTCAGCGGAGAATAGTAATATCTTATTCTGCTACAATGGATCTGACTGATTTGCTTGTTGGTACTTAGGAGGGTGAATATGTGCTGACCCTCATGACCAGGAGTTGAATAATAAGTTCTGGGGTTATCCACTAGCACTCTGCCATATTTTAAGGTAAAGGCTCTGGTGATAGAATTTGGAGGTTCAAGTGCAACATGAGAAAGACAGGACAGTCAAGGACAAGAAATGCAAACCTGCCAACATATCTCCACCACCCCCCACAACAATAACCACACCCAACAACAGAACCATCACCATTCCTGGATCCTACATCTACACCTCCAAAAATGTAATATATCTCATCCAGTGCATCAAATGTCCTGATGGAAAATATGTAGGAGAAACCAAACAACAACTGCGCACCAGAATGAACACACACTAGAAATCTGTCAAGACAAGAATACCCAGCTACCTGTGGGAGCGTACTTCTGACAGGGCAATCACTCCTTTTCCTGATCTATCAATTCTTCCTCGAAGGGAACTTACAACACACCTTTCGTAGATGAGCCTACATTCTTTACTTCATCAACCTACTGGATACTAAAAATCATGGATTCAATATAGACATTGGATTTATGACACGTTACAACCTGCCTGACAACTGATTCAGCTGGTGCCTGCCTGACCTGACCTCTTACATTCCTCTTTTTTTCCCCACCTTTTCTCTCCTCCCCTCTCCCTCTTCTCTAACCTTTTCCTTCCTGGTTCCCTACCATTTCCTTTTTATTGCTACCCTGTTTTTTACCTTGTAGTAAAAACTACCTCTGTAGTGTTTTCTCTTTGGCCCTTTTCTGTCCCCTGTTCTCTTCCCCCTCACTTACCTTTTGTTTTCCTACTTCTACCCTCTTATATATTCACTAACATCCTGTCTCAGTTTTAGCTTCTCCCATTCCTACTTTCCTGATCTCCAACTATTCCCTTTTTCACAGACTGTCTTTTTCACCTTATATATAATCTCTGTTGTCTCCCTCCTACTTTTTCCTCCCCTTGCTTTCTTCCCCCTCCCCTTCCCCTGCTTTTCCTTTTTTCTTGCTTATCTCTACCTATTTACATTTTCACATAGGCAACATGTAGTGGGGACATGGGGGGACATGTGCCACCCCCCCGAGATCTTTTGTTGCCGGCTGGGGAGTGGGGGGGACACCTGGTGCCCGCCCCCCCCACCAAATGTGAGACTGAGAGAAGCACCAGCAGCACTTCTGGGCTTGCTGCTGGCACTTCCAGTTTGCCACTGGCACTCCCCCCTCCCCTCCTCTGTCAGTGATTGGTCGCTGAGGAATGCCCCCCCCCAGTCAGCTATTAGCCACTGGTGCTCCCCCAGGATCAGGAGGTACCAGTCACCCATCCCTCCACACTTTCACTGACATCCCTCCACACTTTTAACTTCTCTCATTCCTTGGAGTCTCAGACCAGCAGAGACTCCCTATGCCTGATGAAGGGTGACTGCACCTGAAAGCTTTTTTAGAACATTTTTCCAACTACTCAGGTGGTCTAATAAAAGAGATCACATCTACCCAATGAACCTTGCCTGCCTATGTCCTTAGACCAACACAACTACAATCAAAAACCCAGGAGAGTCAAGTGACATTTTAACTGCTGAGCTGTGAAATTAAGCACAATTGTCTGGCATTGGTCAGTGTGGACCCTCAGAAATCATGTTTGCACCAGATCATCTAGTTTTCCTCAACTAAAACTATGCATTCACCCATGTGTGTGCCAGTAATGCACACTAGCTGGTTTTCTATTTGTCTACACTGAACTGTGGAACTACCAGTGGTAAAATATCTGTTCAAAATCCTCATGTTCCCTGCCAGTCCATTGTCTCTGTTCATTGTGAAGAAGGCATTTGATAACTCTTAGCTGTTTTATTTATTTGTTATATAATGGCACCCGATATCCCTAATCATGAACCATGACCCCATTTTGTTATGTCTCCATAAGTACAGAATGAAAGGGCTGGAGCTTGCTCGAAATGCTTCCAAAAACAAAAAAAAAACAGTGGATAAAACTGTCATGGAGAGCATAAAGGAACTACAAGACAATGCTACTCACAGCCAACATATCTGTATTGCATTTATGTTATGCTAATTAATATTTATTTCAAGCCAATGTCTAAGCTGAATGATTTATGGAGAAAGAAACCTCTCTTAGGGAGATCAGGGAAAATTCACCTCTGAATAAGTTTAACATTACTGCCTCTGAAGAACACACTTTCAGATGTATCAATATAAGAAAAGTATGTGGAGAAGAAGAGACCACTGTTATTAAGGGTAGAGAAATTCCTACTCATCAGGTTGAATACTTTTTCAGTGAAAATGCTTTATAGATACGCTGACTTGTCACAATTCTTATATTTAGCAAAAATTTGACTGTAATTCTTGCCTCAGTGATCTAATCCCCCACCAACAATATCCCCAAAAACATCAATAGCGCACATCAACATTTTTTGTTTTTTGTTTTTTCCTTTCACTAACTTAGAAAAATGTACAATGCTAAATAACTACCTGAAAAAGAACATTAGTAACACTAAGAACACTAATACTAACACTTCTAGCACTATTAGTTTTTCAGCTTCCCATATTTGCTCCAGTTCTCCAATTTCCATCTCCAATTTATTTTATTTTTTTGGCTGATTTTCTCTTCTGCTGTCACTTCTTCTTTGTGCTTTCTATTTATTTTATATTTCCTATTTCTGCCACTTTAATAATGAATCCAGCTTCCATAAGATTCCTCTCTCAGGAGTCCTCATAAGTCTTGTTTTTTCTCTTAGATTCATTCTACTTGGTTTCCTAGATAACCCATATCTCTATTGCACTCTGTTATTTTGGTTTCCTTCTGCCTTTTTCCCCTACCCACATCATCTATTTTTTCCTTTTCTATTACCTTTACCTTTAGGGCTCATCCCTTCAAGGCATAACTTTGTGTTTCTCCACCTATTCTACCTCTAACTTGGCAATCCCTGCCTCTGCTTAAACCCTCCAAATACAACTGAAAACTCTGTGCATTACTCCTCAGTCATCTGCAATGGCATAATATAAATCCTATTCTATGTTCAGCTGCAAAGTGTCCAGAATAAAGAAACAGGGGGAATGCTATGTATAATATATGCTGCTGAGACAGCCCACTAATACTGATACCTTTCCAGTGCTTCACACTTCCCAATGTCATACTAAAAAAAAAATGTTAGTTTTGCCAGTTTTAGGAATATTGACACACAATGGATAAAATCTGAGCTGTTTGGAAAACAATGGGAGTTTTCCCAGTGTCTTCAGGCATGTCTACACTACATGAAATTAACAAGTCTAAAGAAGTAGTAGTCAGAGCTCAAACAATAACTCAAAAGTTGTGGCGTCCAAACTGTCAGCATTACCAGCCCAAGCAATTTTTTTTTTACTGACAATCAGCAAACTTTTTACTGACAGCCAAATTGTTTTAGTGACACATGTTTCTACTGATATATATTTTACATAATGCAAATGTAACTCTTCTACTAGGCCCTGTCCTGCTGCCAAGCCCTAGTTAGAAGGGCTGGTTTTAAATTTAGGGGTTTAAAACCAAGTATAGTAAAAAAGTTTGGTTGTCAGTAAAAACATTCTAGAAAAAATATCTTGAGTTGGTAAATCTACTTGACTTCAGCAATGGTTTTACATCATGCTTCCACTTCCCCAGCACAGCCCCTACACCCTGCACCATGCTGTCCCTCTCCAGCTTACCCACTACCCTTATCCCTATTGTCCCCACTCCCCCTGCCCTGACACAGACCCCTGAAAAGCGTACCCTGTAACCCAGCAGTATTACAGGACTGGATGCAGCAGCAGAAGCAGCAGCACATGGCTGGAGGGGAAGGAGTCTACAAATCCCTGAGAGAAAACTTTCTGCAAGGTGTTGCACTCCTGCTTGAACACAAGGTGGCCCTGCTCTGCTCTGCTCTGCTCTGTCTGTCCTCAATCAAGCTCTGGCTCTCCAGCTTCTTTCTTAGAGGGATCTTGAAACAGACTGTCAGCTTTGTGTTTTTTATGGATGGCTCAACATTTATTTATGGATTTCTTTACAGATAGCCATTTTGTGCCGTTATTTATTTACTTATTCTTTACTCTCAGTAAATTTATGGACAGTTGGCAACCATGCAAATGATGTTCCCATGCTTAAATTCCACTTCTCAGTTCATTTAAATAACTCTTTGATGTCATAAGGCTATTTTACATTTAGCTTGTAATACGAGGGATAAATAAAACATGTATATTTTGCATTGATTTATTTTATTTTAAGAGTTTTTAAAATATCTTTATCCTATCACTAACATGAGCAAGCACCTATATAGACCTATATCAAAAGCATGTAAACCCTAAGACTTAGATTTTGAAATAATTATGAAAAAATATTTAAAAACTTAAAATGGAATAGAAAATACTATAACAAATTCAAACTTAATTAGAAAAGGCAGAATTAGCTCTCTGAATGTAACCCTAATTAGGGAATTTTCCTG
>NW_005841955.1:155400-173572 GCF_000455745.1 Alligator sinensis
AGAAATAATTTGTTGTAAGACAATATAGTTGCTATTTTGCAATTGATTATTTAACTTTCATTTTACTGTTTCCATTGCAAATAATTTATTCCAAAGTAAATATATTATTGTTTTGTAATTAGTTGAATATTATACTTAGACTCTTAGCTAAATTTGGGCCTGTGGTAAGATGAGTGTCACTTTTGAAATCACTAGGTTTGCAGCAACTTACATCACATTTTAAAAGCTGAACTTAAAAATCATATATGTTTTAAAACAATATGATGTTACAATCAGTGAAACTATTGCTATTTATAAATGGTATCTAGGATCATGCCAAACACACCACCTCCTCCCTGCAAGTGACTCGGCTATATGTGGGTACCTTGTCATTTGGGCTGGAAACTTAAAGAAGGACAGACATGATTCTGGTCACATTGTTCCCTTGGATTCAGAAACAGGTGTATCTGTTAACCCAATAAATGCAGTGGGTTGGTAGGCAGAGGAATACTTTTGACTTTGTCCTAAAAAACATAGGCCTTTTGTACTATTAACATAATAATATTGTGATAGAATATAAAACATATTCTCAGCCTGTGCTGTCAAAATGCAAGAAATGTTTTCTTCCCCTTGTGTTTGGAATGAGTGCATTTGAAGTCACTGTGACAAGCTGTAAATAATGACTATTATGAAAGGAAAAATCCCTGCCCAGTCTGTAGAGAGAATTCAGACACTTCAATGTCTTCATTCTGATTGCACAGAGAATAACAATTACTCAGAGATGGAGAGTTTCTCTAAAAGACTATATCAGGGCCTCATAAAGAAGTCACTATTAGAGCCAAAAATAGAAAATAAGATTTTTGGCTCCCCATCTGTTTTCATATAGTGTGGCCCTAAGGGACAGAGGGAGACTGCAAGGGGTTGGAGGTTACTGCAGCCCTGTGCCACACAAAGGTCATCAAACAAAGATACTAGAGCAACAAAAACCAAGAAAGAGATGACTAGACACCTTATATCAGGGGTTTGCAAAATCCAGCCTGTGGCCTGGATCTGGCCTGCAGAAGGGCTTTGTCTGGCCCATATTGGTTTCCTTGGTCCCACCTGACCCAGGTACCATCCAGCCATGGTACATCCTGCTGCCCCCTGGGCACAGGCAGCCTGGGTGGTGGCAGCTCCTTCCAGCTGCTGCTGCCCCCAGCCCAGTAGCACCAGTGGGGACCTGCACTGCACAAACTTAATTCAGTGTGCCCCACACCCTCTCTGGACTCACCCAGAGCCAGCTCTCCTCCTCACTGCTGCTAGAAAGTTCTTGGTGTAGGTGCCTCGAGCTTGTTACATGCTTGAGCTGCAGCATTCCCTCTAAGCTATGTGGCATGCACAGCTGCACAGGTGCACCTGGCAGCATTGAATGAGCATACCTGTGCAGGTGCCCACACTGCACAGCTTAGAGGATATGTTTCTGGGATGCCCTGTGGCTGCTCTGCATTGTCACTGCTGCTGCACTGGGCAGCCCAGAGGAAGCAGTGACAGAGATGCAGGGCAGCTTGGTGCAGTGTGGGCTCCGGGCTGTTGTAGGGCAGAGGCAGGTACTGAGTGGCTCAGGGAGGCACTCATGTGGGGGTTCCCATGCACACCCCACCATACTCACAACCATCCTCTATAAGCCCCACAACTTCAGCCTCCCCCACACGTAAACACCTCACAAAAACTTCATCCACCCACACCCTGCCCCCACCCCATCACACACACATTTGCATCTCTGGGGGGAGCCCCGCTCACTGCTACATGCACACACCCCACCACACACATGCACCTACACATACACACCCAGCCACTCTCCCACTTTATCCACCCCACAGCCTGCCACAAACCCCATTCCCACCCACACACATGCCCACACAGCCCCACAAACCCCCCATATCCACCCATCCACATCCACAAATACCCCCATACCCTCCCCCACACCCCACATACATACCATCCACAAACCCCGTACCTACCCACCCACCCACACCAACACCTACCCATATCCCTCACCCCTCCAATATAGAAGAGTATGACTTCATTTTGAGCTATTATGCAATTACCTTGCTATGCACAGTGCAAAGACACACAAATCAGGAAAAAATATATATTTTAAAATAAAATAAAATATGTTATTGTAGGTGTTTGATTTTTAGTGTATAATTTGGGGGGCGGGTTTCTGGTTCCAAGATGGCAAATCCCCTCCCAAAAGGAGTACTTCTGAGGGCAAAGGGAAGGACTTCCAGTGGCAAAAATCAGGGGTTAGGGGTGGGAATTCTGGTCCAAAGATGGCGGCCACAAGGTGGGGTGCTTCTAAAAGGGCTGGGCCACCCTTGCAGCCCTCAAAAACTCACCAAAACTTGTTAAGCGGCCATCCAGCTGAAATAATTGCCTGGATCTTCCATATATGGTAAGGGACACACGTATGCTGTGGCCATTATTTGATAGATTTTCAGGCCAGAGAAACACTTATAAGACCTATCTTACATCAAGCTCCTCTGTGTTAGTTTAGGTAGCCTGAATCATACATCTTAAGAAAACTAAACTGTATTCTACAGTAGCCAACGTGGCCAACATCCTAGGGATGTCCAAGGCTCTTGCAGTGTCAGGAAACTGATTAGATGAGATATGCCCTGATAAACTCATAGGCAACCCATGGCTCTCAATTCTTCAGGTACTATTGTATGGGATGAATAGTGACAGTGGATGTTCTGTCCTGTAGACCTATTGCCTGGCCGTAATTCTCACTGAATTTTCCCACAAAAAGAGCTTTGCTTTGACTCTGTGCATGCAAAAGTATATTCTCCTTAGAAAGTCAGATGCTGCTATACTATCTTTCTCCCCTGAACATGCACAGAGTCAGTCCAGGGTGCCAAGGTTGCCCTTGCACTCACAGAGAGACTGTAGACTTCTCTGTGCCTTTGGGAGTCTGTTGTAGTTTATTTTGAAATATGAATACAATTTTCATGATAAAGGGTAGAAGAACATAAGTTTAATCCTTTTGTGTTGAAAAATTAAAAGGGATTTGGCAGCTAGGGTAGATGTTACAGGGAGGTGAACAAATTAAAATGTAAGAGTCATGACTGTGTCAGGCATTGTAGTCTAGTTCTTGCCAGAAAGTGAGAAATAATGATATTTTCCATGGAACTGAGCCATGGACATGAGTAATTATAATCTAAGATACACAAAATGTGTATTTCAAATTATAATGAAATATAGGTATGTACAAAAATAAAGTGACTAGCATCAAATGTTACATGATATAATTTAATCAGTTATCATAAGCTTCATGCAAGCTAAGTAATTTATATTGAAAAGTTTGATTTTTTTACATTATTGGTTTTAGAAGAAGTCATATGTCCAGTATCAGAAAACAGAATGCCTTACTGAGTTCAAACAGATAGCCAAATCAAGATAACCAAAGCAATATATTATCTAAATCTAATGGAAGAAAAGCACCTTGCATTAAATGTGCTTGAAAATAATGTTTACTTTAGAGTTTTTAATACAGTTTCAACATTGTAATTAAGCCAAATCTTTCTCTAAATCTAAAAACATCAACTGCAAAAATGAATTTAGGCTGGACTTTTTAAGAGTCTAGAGTAGTTATGTGTTCCTTGGTATTCTGTGGAAATCGGGCATCTCGCATCCTATGTATCTTGATAGGCAATAGGCTGCCAAGGAAGTAACCACTGGCTGCATCTACATGAGAGGGCTAGAGGCTGTACAGGAGAGATAGGACAGGGAGGAGAGGTGGGGGTGTAGCGCTCAACATCAAGGAGCAATATACATCCTCAATGAGTAGCACTGGGTCAGAGAAGGGGCAGACTGAAATGGATTAGAATACAAGGAGGTCGGGGAGAAAGGGACTTAATGGGGGTCTACTACAGACCACCAAACCAAGGAAAAGAGCTAGACCAGGAATTCTTAAGTCAGCTTACAGAGGTAGTTAGGTCAAAGGATGTGGTCATCATGGGCAACCTAAACTTTCCAGACATCTGCTGGGAGGAGCAGTCAGCCAGGTCAGACCGCTCATGTAGGTTCCTAGCTGAGATACAGGACCTCCATCTAACCCAGGAGGTGCACAACCCCACCAGGGACGCCTTGTTGGATCTGGTCTTGGCCATGGGCGATGACCTGGCAGGGGGACTGTGAGTGCTCAACCACCTGGGCAACAGCAATCATCGCCTGCTGGAATTCACCATCCAGCGCAAGGTGGCAAAGGCCTGCAGCAAGGCAGCAGCCCTGGGCTTCAGGAGGGTGGATGTCAATGAGGTAAGGAGATTAGTGGGGAGGCACTGAGGTCCCAGAGGCGGGGAGTTGGGTGTCCAAGAAGAGTGGTCGTTTCTTAAGGAGATGATCCTCCAAGCCAAAAGAGAGGTAATCCCTACATGGATCAAAGGGGGCAAGAGGGCACAAAGGTCCCCATGGCTCACCAAAAGCATCTGGACATGTCTCCAAGCTAAAAAGGAGGCGTACACCCATTGCAAGGGAGAGGCCATCACCAGAGAAGACTATACCTCTGTTCCTTGGGACTGTAGGGGGGCAGTCAGGAAGGCCAAGGCAGAGATGGAACTGGGATGAGCTACCCAACAAGAAGTCCTTTTATACGTGCATAGCAGGTAAAAAGAAGGTACCGGGTAACATGGGGCCTCTGCAGGACATGCTAGAAAATCTGGTTGTCACACCAGGCAGCAAAGCTAACCTATTTAACAATTTATTTGCTTCCATTTTTCTGAGTAGGGACCTGGTCATCCCCCCCCACTGGGATCCCCGTAGGCCCCGTGGGAGGCACACCCAGGCCTAGGGTCAGCAAGGACCTAGTCAAGGAACTTCTGGAGGGACTGGATGTATTTAAACCAGCAAGTCCTGATGATTTCCACCCCAGAGTGCTGAGGGAACTAGAAGAGGTTATTGTGGGACCTCTGGCACAGCTTTATGAGCACTCATGGTGCTCTGGCGATGTGCTGGAGGACTGGAAAAGGGCCAATGTAGTTCCCATTTTCAAAAAAGGGAGGAAGGAGGACCCAGGAAACTACAGGCCCATTATTCTTACCTCGGTCCTGGGGAAGCTTTTTGAGAAAATTATCTTGGCACATGTCCATGAGGGGCCAGCAAGGGAGACTATGCTTAGGGGCAACCAACATGGGTTCATTAGAGACAGGTCCTGTCAGACAAACCTGGTGGCATTCTATGACCAGGTCACCAAATCCCTGGATGCAGGTGTCACGGTGGACTTTAAGAAGGCCTTCGACATAGTCTCTCACCCCATTCTCATTAAAAAACTAGGAGACTGTGGTGTCGATGCCTACACAGTCAGATGGGTCACTGACTGGCTAGAGGGCTGCACCCAGAGAGTGGTGGTGGATGGGTCTTATTCAACCTGGAGGGATGTGGGCAGTGGGGTTCCTCAGGGCTTGGTCCTTGGGCCTGCACTGTTCAAAATCTTCATCAACAACTTGGACAAAGGGGCAAAATGCAGCCTGTTCAAATTTGCAGGTGACACTAAGATGCGGGGTGAAGTGGACTTGCTAGAAGGAAGGAATTGGCTGCAATCAGATCTGGACAGGCTATAGGGGTGGGTGGATGAGAACAGGATGGGTTTCAACACTGACAAGTGCAGGGTACTGCACCTGGGGAGGAAGAATCAGCAGCAGACCTACACGCTGGGGAACTCCCTGTTCGTTAGTGCAGAGGCAGAGAAGGATCTTGGAGTCATTATTGAGGCCAAGATGAACATGAACCGATGGTGTGGGGACGCTGTCAGGAAGGCCAACCATACTTTGTCATGCATCAACAGATGCATCTCAAGCTGGTCCAAGGAAGCGATCCTCCCCCTCTATGCGACACTGGTTAGGCCACAGTTGGAGTACTGTGTTCAGTTCTGGATGCTGCACTTCAGGAGGGATGTGGACAGCATGGAGAGGGTCCAGAGGAGGGCCACCTGGCTGCATGATCAGGGGTCAGCAGGGCAGGACCTATGAGGAGAGGCTAAGGGACCTGAATCTGTTCAGCCTCCACAAGAGAAGGCTGAGGGGGGACCTAGTGGCTGTTTACAAACTAGTCAGGGGAGACCAGCAGGCATTGGGAGAGTCCCTGTTCCCCCGAGTGCTCCCAGGAGTGACAAGAAATAATGGTCACAAGCTAGCAGAGGGTAGATTCAGGCTAGATATCAGGAGGCACTACTTTACTGTCAGGGCGGCTAGGACCTGGAACCAACTTCCAAAAGAAGTGGTGCTCGCTCCTACCTGGGGGTCTTTAAAAGGAGGCTGGATGAACACCTTGGCGGGGTCATTTGACCTCAGTACTTTTTCCTGCCATAGCAGGGGATCGGACTTGATGATCTGCTCAGGTCCCTTCCGACCCTACCAACTATGAAACTATGAAACTATGAGATGCCAACTGCGCAGTTGTTACTGCATAGTAGCATTGTCGAATGACTTTTAGGTGATGCTGACTGTACAGTAGCTTGTTACTACTGTTCAGTAATGTTTCACACTTCCTGCCACCTGACACTATTGCGCAGTAGTAATGAGCTACTATACAGTCAGCATCTTGTGTAGACACAGCCACTGACTACTACACAATCCATATTGGTAGGACAGAATTTCAGTTGAGGCTCTTCAACAGTAATTGTTTTTCCTGTTCTTATGAGGCATAGACCTATGTAGCTTATTAGACCTGGCCTTGTACACTTTGTGCAATGGATCAGTCACCAAATACACAGTGGGTAAAATCCTTTCTCAATGGTGACTTCACTAATGCCAGTATTCCTCCCATTGGCAAAAGCAGATGCTTAATATTATTATAACAAATTGCCATGGCTACTGAGGATTTTAAAAGCCCTTTGGTTGGAGATGTAGATTTTATTTAGGCCACAGCAGGTGATTCTCTAGCAGATGATAGGGTATCTTATGCTCAAAATCTGAACAAAGAATTGGATATTAGAGTTCAGCTATGACTCATATGTGGCAGCGCTTCTACTGTCAATTTTGAGTTCTCCTGCTCTATTACTTTTTCTTTGCATAAATATTTTAAATGATTTGGTACATAGTGTAGAAGGGGAGCTTACCACTGTTATGTATGACTCAAAGATCTCATTACTATTTTACCCTTTATTCAAATTTGTCTTTAGACAAAGCTTTTATTAATACTAATCATTAATTTGCCCTTATGTAGTGCTTTTAATCTAAGTATCTCACAACACTTTCTGAATATTATCTAATTAAGCCAATCACAATACCTTCATTATGTAGGTAAGAAATGTGTATGGTTTACTTCATCCACTACTGAAATGCAATCACCTCTGGGGTTAAATAAGGTAGCTGTTCAATGATGCACAGAAACTTTACACTGGTGTTTAGAAACAATACCATATCTGACTGGAACTACCCCAGGATTTAAAGAAAGAAAAATATAATTTCTTATAAGTTTAGTAAGAAATCTGACACTTGGAAAAGTGTCTTAGGATCTTTCACAATGAAATGATTTTAATCTTGTGTGAAACATTGCCCATCAAGCTGCACAAATCCTTCTGGTACAACCTGGTAGCACAGAATCAGTACTGATCCAGGATTGGGTGGAAAAATGTGCCCTGAAGTGAGTCATCTTTTAATGGTAGATATTTTTGGATATTTGTATATCTTAATATAATTTATTTTTATAAAACGGAACATTTTAATTCTCTGTGTGTATCATCAATGTTTATATAGCCCCAACTGCTATAGTATTTTAGTACTTAAGTACAGCACAGTTGGAGGCTAGAGTAAATACCTTCAAGGGAGGTTAGTTGCAAAATAAGCAGAAGTAACTCCAACAAATAAACAGTCATGGACAAAACAGTGGCAGCACCACTGGTGGGGACAGCAGGTGACAATGCTTTCCCTCCTGAAAAGCCACCTGTATTTTCTGATGGTATTGTGACATGGCAAGTATAAGTTGTCACTATAAGACCACCCAACCCCCAGCCATGGGCCTACAAGCCATCAGTGGTGAAGCACGCAGAAGAAGATATTAGAATCTCAACAACTGTGAAGGCAGATGAAGGCTGAAGTGGAATGAGATCTCCAGTTGTCTTGGCCTCCTTGACATTGGATTAAGGTCCTATTCTGTCAAGAACTGTATGGAGCTGATGACAGCAGCTTCTCCATAATAAAAGAAATCATACAGCACATTTTTCAAGCCCTTTGGCAGCCACCTAGTGATTATGGGATAAGATTACGAGGTCTGGAAGCTCCTAGTCATGAACTGGCACAAAGGCGGTAGCAACAAGAAGGTTGTATAGCACTTAGAGTGAGGAGTGCAATTTGACAGCTGTAACTGTGACTGAGCAGTCTTATTCAGGATCCACTCTGCTCATCTCATGTGGGAAGGGGGCTAGAAAAGGTGCCCTAAACAGTCTGAATAACTTTTTCCTGTCTGGATAACTGAGTCCAGTGGGATCACCTTTACTTCAGTCAAAATCAATGAAGACACACAATCAATTTTGGGACCTGAAACATCAGAAACCTTGAAGACAGTCCCAATAAGGAACATGCAGACTGCAGCACTGTAGTCATGGCTCAATAATTCAGGTGGCACAGCATCAATGTTGATGCACTAAACAAGGCCCAGCAAGTGGGACATGGGCATCTCAGAGAACATGGAGGGTGTTATACCTTCTTCTGGAAGGGTAAAAAAGAAACAGAATGCTGACTTCATGGAGTTGGCTTTGTCATCAAGAATGAACTCATAAAGAAACTTAATGAGTTCCTTATCAGAATTAATGAGTGCTTCATGACTCTCCATCTTAAACTAGTGGGGAGCTAATAAACAATTCTCACTAGCACGTATGCCCTGACTTTTGACGTCACCACCGAAACCAAGGAGGAATTCTACACTTACACTGACTAAGTCCTTTCTGACATTCTGGAGGGAGACAGACTTATTCCTCACTGTTATTTCCAGAGTCTGAAGAAACTTGAACCTGTGGAGTGGAACCATTGGCAAGTAAACAGTAGGAAAAGTCAACCCCAATGGCATTCTCCTCTTGATTAAATGAATGGAACATAGACTCACCATCACCAACATCCTGTTCCACCAGAGAAACAAGTAGAAGACATCATGGCAACACCTGCGACCTAAGCATTGGCACCTGGTTGGCTACATCATTTTTTATGACCAGGATCACAAAGATATCTGCATCACTTGAGATATGCTAGGAGCTGATGGCTGCTGGACTAGTCACTGACTCAGCTTCTTAGTTATGATTTTCAGACTAGCTCCTAACTGATGGCTGCTGCAGAAGCAATGCTGATAGATGAACAACATCGAAGGACTCAAAGATCCAATTAAGTGAGATTTCTTCCACCAGTACCTCAATGGAAAACTGGTGAATTCCAATCAACACCAACAGAAGAACATTGGAAACACTTGGGGTGCCTTCAAGTCCACTATTATCAGCACCTGCAAAGAGGCATTTGGATTTGCTACCAAGATTGGTTTGATGAGAATGACTGAGAGATCCAACTCTAAGTGCAAGGCTATTTGTGTTTGGCAGAATGACATCAGCTCCAAGAAAAAGAAATTGAATCTCCAATAAGCAGAAACAGAGGGCCAAAGGAGAACTTGTGATATGAAGACAAGATGGTGGGAAGACAAGGCAAAGGAGATTTAATATCTCACTGACATCCATAGTACGCATGGCATTTTCAGTGCCACCAAAGCCATTTACAAGCCACCAAAGCCATTTACAAGCACTCAGGGACCAACCCCCTTGTGGCCTAAGGATGGAGAAGACCTGACCAAGGAAAGGGCAGCCATCAATGCCTTTGGGAAGGAGCTTTTTGAAGATCTTTTCAATCAAGACACTGTTGTTGAGAAGAGTGTTCTCAATTCCATCTCACAACACCCAGTCAGAGGCAGAGGCAATCTCAGAATCCCTCCAATCCTTCATGAGGTGAGTAAAGCCATCAAGCAGATGAAGTATGACAAGTCAAATGGAGCTAATGGAATCCCCACCAAAATCTTCAAGGAGCAGGGAGAGGAGCTCACATCACAGTTCCCTGTCCTCATCTTAAGGATTTGGAATGATAAGGAAATCCCAAATGACTTTAGTGATGGCATGATTGTGACAATCTGCAAAAAAGGAGACAAGTCTGACGGTGGAATTTATAGAGGGATCACCTTGTTGTCCACCACAGGAAATTGTGAGAACCCTCCTGAATTGGCTCCTTCCACTTGCTGAAGAGCTCCTCCAGAAATCTCAGTGTGGGTTTTGGGCATCAAGAGGCACAACTGACATGATCTTCATGCTCGCCATGTGCAGGAAAAGCATCAGAAGCAACATAAACCCTTCTATAAGGCCTTCTTTGACCTCACAAAACCTTCTGACTGTCAGCTAAAAAGTGCTATGGAGGATCTGAAGTACAAGAGCCCACCAAAATTTACCATCATTCCTTGCCTGCTCCGTGACAGTATGAGAGCAGTGGTTCTCAGTAGCAGATCTAGCACAAGTTGAGGTTAAGAAGGGAGTTAAGCAAGGTTGCATCATCACTTCAACACTCTTCTCAATATTCCTTGTCATGATGCTGCATCTGACCACCAACAAGTTTCCAGCTGGAGTGGAGTTAAACTACTGAATGACTCCAAGCAAAAACCAAGACCACCTTGACCTCAATCATTGAGCTCCAGTACATTGATAATGCTGTAGTGTGCTCTCACTCAGAAGCGGACCTTCAGGCAATCATCAATGTCTTTACCTTGGCATAAGAGAAAATAGAACTGACTCGTAACTTTCAGAGGACTAAGATCCTTTATCAATAAGTTCTTAATGAGCACACACCAGCTCTGGTAATACAGATTCACAGTGAAACTCTGGTGAATGTGGAGTATTTCCCATACCTTGGAAACCATCTCTCACAGAAGGCTGACATCAATGAAGAAATCCAATATTGCCTCATATGTGCAAGTGCATCCTTTGGACCCCTGAGAAAATAGGTGTTTGACGATTGCAACATCAGATCCAAAACAAAACTCATGGTTTATCAAGCAGTTGTGATTGCCACCTTACTGTATGGAGCTGAGACTTTGATAACATACAGGAGACATGTCAAGTTGTTGGAAAAGTACCGTCAACATGGTCTGTGGAAGATCTTTTGAATCCAGTAGGAAGATAGATGCTTCAACTTTAGCTTCCACTCACAAGCAAACACCATATGCATCTAGGGGATGAACATCTGACATCAACTTTGTTGGGCTGGCCATGTCATATAGATGTCTGATTCCAGATTCCTGAAGCAAGTTTTATTCTCCCAACTCAGTCAAGGTGCTTGCTTAAGGCAAGGCCCGAGAAAGTGCTTCAAGGACGTCCTGAAGGCCAACTTGAAAAAATGCAACATTATCGTCAACTCATTGGAGGCTATTGCCCAAGCCTTCCCCAAATGGAGGAAGATGCGTGTATCTTTGCTGCTGCAAGGATCTCAGCATTTTGAAACCTTATGACAACAATAGGAGATGGAAAAGTGGGAGCAGCAGAAACAGTGTATTATGGACCAAATCAAGAAGCCAGAGCCACTCACCCTGCTCAGAAACACATGCCTGAGCTGCAACAGAGTCTTTCGATCCTGGATCAGCCGTGTCAACCATCTTCATACTCACAGGTAAGACAATCATGAAAAACAATAATCCTCAACTGTGAGAGATTGCCAAAGAAGTAGAAGAATATTTGAGTAACTCAGTCTTCCATTAACAGGGAAGGTATTTCACAGTCACCCCATGATAAGATCAAACATACAGGCGGTTACTGCAGTTACTTTGGAAGAACCAATATGCTTATAAAAAAACCCTAACTTGTACTTGTTACAGCCAGACTTGGGCTTTCAAATGCTTCTACTTTTTACAATTCCAATGGACAACAATGTAACACATAAAGCATTTTTTATGTATGCTGTGTTTTGATAATATAGGTCAAAATGTACATCAGGTGCCACAGCAGAATGTCATAACAAGCTGGTCAGCAAAGAGGCATAGGAAAAACATAATGACGACAACAAAAAGTATTGACAGCTTACTCAAAATTTGAAAGGCGAATAAAGACATGTAAACATCAAGAGCATTCTCTCTGAAGAAGATGAAGGTAAATTTTGTTCTGTCTTTGAACTTCCAAGATACTTTAATGGGTAAAACTGTGTATAATGAGAAAAAGAACAGCTTAAAATGAGAAAATGTTATCTTCTAATGTAGTTAGAAAATGAAAATAGTAAGCAGGAATATGTTAATGATTTCCAATTATTCATATTATTAATATGCCTTTTTAGTATTTAGAAAAACAGTAATGATATTAGTGCAGGGCAGATACACATTATAAAATACATGCACAGAAATCTTAAAAAGTTATATATTTGTTGGAGTACTTATATGAAAAATAAAACCAAACATGGAAGAGTGTTTTTATCGTATAGTAATGATATACTATATACTGATAGATACATTTTGTGACTGATGAGGAAATATTCATCACTATTGAAAGTAATTTTAATCAGGGAGACAGACATAAACATTTCCAATATGAATACTCGTGTACACAAGAGTTGGTTTTGTGATGTCAAAATCCTGAAAATGGAAATTCTATTTTATGGATGATTTAGTTCTGGTTTGTGTAGCAGGGCACTGGGGTGTGCCTACTCCTTTAAGGGAGCAAGCAGCCTGAGAGGCCAGTGTCCCAACCACCTGCGGAGGGTTCGGGATTGAGAGTATGGTCAGGGGTAGGAAGGTAAGAAAGGTTTATTGACTCAACAAAAACACAACTACGCATAGTAACAAAACAAACAATGACAAACAAAAGCAATTCACATCAGCAACTTATTGGCAGTCCCCTCTGATGCCTGATACACAGCAAGCTTCTCTTTCCACAACGTTCAGCGAAGTCAGCTGTCCCCGAACAGCGCTGTCCAAAGGGTACTGGGAAGGACCCTGGAATGCAGTTCTTGGGCTCCTCGAGGTCCACGGGCCCACTGATCCAGGCAACAGCTAACTAATCCTTTTCACAGAGCTGTATCTTCCTTCTGAATGGTTTCCAGATATTCCAGCCAATTTAAAGCTTCTGAATGGTTCTGATAATGTACAACCACTCAGATTCCTTTTACTTCAACTGTCCTTAGACTGACCAATAACAGTACAAGCCTTGCATTTCTTTGATAAGATAATTTTAACTATGCCACAGGGCCTTACTACTTCAAGGCTTTGCTAAATTTACTAGTCCTTACTTTATACAAGGCCTCACTACATCTTAGATTTAATTAGGCTTTTAGCAACAACATATAGCTTAATATCTAAACAAATACAGAAAAACACTTGGTAGAATCCTCATAGAGCCTTCAGCAAGCACCTTTATCACACAGGCACACTTTTCAGCTGTCACACTCCACCCCTGGCTTGCTGAAGCACTATGATGGCTACAATTGAGATGCTAAAGCCACATGCTCTACATCAGGAAATGGGGAGTGATCTATAAATTTATTTTGCGTAGCATGAACAGATTTACAACACCAACAATTAAAACACCATTTAGCTGTTGCCACTAGGGCAATGCAGAATACTATGATGCTCAAGATGGTTAGCTACATAGTTGAGGTGGCACTTGGTGACACATGAATAGTACAGATTACATTATACCATTTACAAGGCTTGGGCGTGTTGACAACTAACTGATGATTCACCCACCCTCTCGAGCAAGGAGAGCCAACTGAGTGTCTTACTGAGCCTTTGCCTCAAGGATTTGCAGCTTATTTTTCACTTCATTCCAGTTTTCTAACCGTGGCATGTCTACATCTGATACCCATGAAGTAGGTATCATAAAATTGAGAGGTATAGTCTCAGAGGAAATTCCTGGCCATTTAGGGCAATAGTACAGTTACTTAATTGCAGTAGAGCAATGGCTCCATGTTTAGCTCCTAAGCAACACGAATCGCATAAAGTCTATGCAGGTGGTACCATTTTCATGCAGCAAATGACCTGGTCCTTCCCAACAAACACATTGCCCTATTGTTACATATGACACATTAGGTTACTCATATACACAGGTCATGTTAGGTGGGCTGAGAGGCTAGCCTCTCCATAGGGTCTCTAATTCAATTAAAGTGCTACTAATTTGAACTAAGGGGGACTGTGCTACATACTGAGGGCCATTGGGGTTAACTATTTCCCATATGGGGCGATGCAGATTCTAGTCTCAAAGGCATCCTCCTCCTAGCCCCATGTTTAGCAAATAAGCAGTGGTCCAGTTTCCATCTTTTACCCCCTGCACCAGGAACGAACATTTTCCTTTATCACAGCCTCCCCAAGTGGTAATCCAGGTACTTTGGTAGGGGTATCTTTCCTTAAATGTTGCAGGCATCCCATGATTCTCTAAGCCAAGGGGCCATTCTCTATTTTTAACTTTGTTTATTACCTGGGAAAAATTCATATTCAATGATAACTGAACTTGTGCACAAGCAATACTCCAAGTTTGATTTTTGTCTGCTTTAAAAGCAGTGTCCATTATGACCTGGGCAAGACGGGCTGTCTCTAATCCTATATCACTTAGCAATTCATTAGTGTCCTCTAACATTTTTCCTTCGAGCATGCCTCCCCTAGTGAGCAGCCCTACCACCTGTTGGAGATTGGCTATTTCTTCAGTGTTTTTCTGGGCTTTATCCAAGTTCCATACATTTATAGCTGACAAGTCCGTCCCAAAGATAACTTGGAGTATTTCTTCATTTGTGGGTCTTAAGTGCACTTATGGAAAGGAAAATGACTGGCCATTCCCATCTAAGCAACCCTTCACCTACACGGGCTTCTGCCGAACAGTTTGGAAAAGTAGACCTGACATACCATTGTTCTGGTCTGAACAATACTCGGGCAGTGAACAATGAAGCATTTAGGAGGTTTGGGATTTTAACCTGTGACCTCCACCAGGGTGTGGAGTTATACACGGGCAGTGTCAGGGCCTCCCATGGGGGAAAGGCCAGAGATAGTAATGAACACCCCATTTTCTCAAAGATCACGTTTATCCTTCCTTCTTTGGGAGCCTGTAACCATGCTTCACCTCCCAGAGAGCGAAAGAGCTCCCACTGTCACTCATGGGGATGATGCTGTATTGGGTTAATGAAATGGCATTGTCCTGGAAGAGTCATAGCACTAATTTGCTTTAGGAACCCTACTGGTATAAAAGGATGAGGATAAGTGGTGGAGACTTGTGGATACAGCCTCCTTCTGGTTTTATTAAAGTTGGTACCATTTCACCACGTCTCTGTATAGGTATGATTCACAAACTATGTAATAACTTTGTTTCAACCTGTAATTACCTTTCCCACCTGGTGGGCCTCACACTATCGCTGGAGAGTGTTGTCAGCCATAGGGATGGAAGGGGGCAGATTCTCCCATAAACGCAGTGACTCGAGAGGCTGAACAGATGCAAAATGCACTATTGAGAACACAAACTCAGGGGTGTTGAGCTCAACAGGGTTCCCCTCAGGAAGTACGTAACAACAAATTCCCAAATGAGCAGAGCTACAACAATCACTTCTCCTCCCACAGTTAGCCATTCTAGCCTTCAGGTAGGGAATGAACTCAAGATAATAACTGGTGCCACAGGTGCACTGAGAGTTACCACCTTGCCAGTCAACTATCCTGTTTCTTCTACTCAGAGATCAGGACTTCACTTGCTCCAGGGTGGCGGGTTTCCTCCAGTATGGATACTACAGCTGGACCATGTGAAGGCCATCTGAATGCATTTCTGGGGGATGCTCTTTAGGGTCAGGCCACTCTCTGAGGTCTTCAGGAGCAAGTTCATTAATATCTGGGTAATAAGAAGGATAGTAGACATGCCCTACCCAGGAAACACAACAAGGAATTAATAAAAAGAGTACATAACAGTCCACCACTTCACAGTGCCAGTCGATTCAGACCAGTGACACAGCAGGACTTGTCTTCAGTGGCAGGCTCAATTAGAAATGTTTATGGCTGCACTTGTGGCCAGATCCAATCTGTAGGAACAAGACAACAAAGAGCGTGGCTCCTGTTAGATTAATCTGACTTAAATACTCACCATGTATTATGCATACCTTTTGCTAATAGTGTCCCCTCCCATTTATTTCCTTGAGGATGCTTCATTACTACCTGATCTCCTGCCTGGAGCTTTCCTGAGTTACCACCCCTAGGTCTCTCTACCGCTGGCTCATGGGGACCACCCAATCCAAAGGCCTGTTGTATGGGACTACCTCCCGGACGGGTCGGTTATTGGCCCAATTGATAGCTCGATCTAGGTGCAAGTCCCAGTTTTAAGAGCCGGGCCAGCGGCCACCCGCAAATTGCATTTGAGGATGCCATTGGCTCATTCTACCAATTTATTAAACTGTGGATCGTATGGGATGTGATACGTCCATAACATGCTATGTTTTGTGGTCCAGTCATACACAAGATGATTGCAGAAGTGAGGGCCATTATTGTTCTGTAGTTCTATAGGTGGTGGATATGCAGCTAGCAGTTTCCACTGCTGCACAAGTGTCCTGGGCTGTAGCTCTTGCTGAGGCGTGGGCGAACGTTATTCTTGTGGCACCTTCTACAGCTACAAACACGTAGCATTGCAACATGTCTTTGATATTAATGGATTCTTTCCATGAAGGCTTATAACTCTGAATGCTTTCTGTCAAGGCTGGTAGTGATGGGATGGCAACTGTCAAGGGGTTAGTATTAGCATCCAAAGCTCGAAAGTCAATAGTCAACTGCAACTCTCTATTTGGCTTGCGCACTGGCCACACTGTATTGTTATACAGAGAGTGGGTTCAAATAATGGTCTCATCTTTTAACTGCTGGCTGATAATACACTGGATGAGCAAGCAGGATGAACTAGCACTCGTGCTTGCAGAAAACACCTATGACTTAGTAGGGCTAACAGAAACCTGGTGGGATTCTTCTCACGACTGGGCGGTACACATTGAGGGTTATACGCTGTACAGAATGGATAGAGTGGCAAGGAGAGGGGGAGGGGTGGCGCTCTATGTCAATGAGCGATATACATCAACCCTTATCAAAACAGAATCGGAGGAGAAAGTAGAAGGATTGTGGGTTAGGTTACATGAAGGTCAAGGAGAAAGGGATTTGGTGGTGGGGGTCTGCTACAGACCCCCACACAAAGGGGAAGAAATAGATTTGGGACTCCTGAGGCAGCTCTAGGAGACCATAAAAACTAGGGAGGTGGTAGTCATGGGGGACCTAAACTACCCAGACATGTGCTGGGAGACGCAGACAGCAAAGCCCCACCATTCACACAGTTTCCTATCCTGTGTACAGGACCTCCATCTGACACAGGAGATACATGGTCCCACTAGGGGGAATGCCTTACTGGACCTGGTATTGGCAATGGGGGATGACATGGTAGGAGACCTACAGGTCAGTGGTCACCTTGGGGACAGTGATCACCAAATAATGGAATTCACCATAAGACATCGAGTGCGTAAGGTAACTAGTAGGGTGAAAGTGCTAGACTTTAGGAAAGCTGATTTCAATGAACTCAGGCATTTAGTGAAGGACGCACTGCAGAGTAAGAGTTTTGAAGAGATGGGAGCCCAGGAAGGGTCGCTGTGCCTTAAGGAAATGATCCTTCGGGCACAGAGAGAGACAATCCCGATGCGGGGAAAAAGGGGGAAAGGGGCCAAGAGGCTTCCTTGGCTGACCAGAGAAATCCAGAGCAGTCTACGGGCTAAAAAGGGGGCATATAAAAAGTGGAAATGGGGAGAGATTACTAAAGAGGAGTATACCTCCTCTGCTCACAGTTGTAGGGAGGCAGTTAGACAGGCCAAAGCTACCATGGAGCTGAGGATGGCATCCCAAGTTAAGGATAACAAAAAATTGTTCTTTAGATATATAGGGAGTAAAAGGAAGGCCCAGGGAGGAATAAGACCTCTACTAAATGGGCATAAGCAATTGGTGATGGACAGGGGGGACAAGGCTGAACTCCTCAATGAGTTCTTTGCCTCAGTGTTCCTAAGTGAGGGGCAGGACAAGGCTTTCACTGGGATTGTGGAGAGGCAGCAGCAGGGTGCCAGACTACCAAGTGTAGACCCTGAGATGGTGCAGAGGCACTTGGAGGAACTGGATGCGTTTAAGTCGGCAGGCCCGGATGAGCTCCATCCGAGGGTACTGAAGGCAG
>NW_005841955.1:173915-174714 GCF_000455745.1 Alligator sinensis
CTTGGATGACTACACAGTCCGGTGGGTGGTGAATTGGCTAGAGGGTCGTACCCAGAGAGTCATAGTGGATGGGTCGGTATCGACCTGGAATGACGTGGGCAGTGGGGTCCCTCAGGGCTCGGTCCTTGGACCGATACTCTTCAATGTCTTCATCAGCTACTTGGATGAGTGAGTGAAGTGTACTCTGTCCAAGTTTGCGGATGACACAAAACTGTGGGGAGAGGTGGACACACTGGAGGGCAGGGAACAACTACAAGCAGAGCTGGACAGGTTGGACACATGGGCAAAAAACAACACAATGCAATTCAACAAGGAGAAATGCAAAGCACTGCACCTAGGCAGGAAAAATGTCCAGCATACCTACTGCCTAGGAAATGACCTTCTTGGAGGCATGGATGCAGAAAGGGATCTTGGAGTCCTAGTGGACTCCCAGATGAACATGAGTTGTCAGTCTGATGAAGTCATGAGAAAAGCTAATGGCACTTTATCATGCATCAGCAGATGCATGACGAACTGAACCAAGGAGGTGATACTTCCCCTTTATCTGGCACTGGTCAGACCGCAGTTGGAATACCGCGTACAATTTTGGGCGCTGCACTTCAAGAGAGATGTAGATAACCTGGAGAGGGTCCAGAGAAGGGCCACTCGTATGGTTAAGGGCTTGCAGGCCAAGCCCTATGTGGAGAGACTAGGGCACCTGGACCTCTTCAGCCTCCGGAAGAGAAGGTTGAGAGGCGACCTTGTGGCTGCCTATAAGTTCATCACGGGGGCACAGAAGGGAATTGATGAGGTTTTATTC
>NW_005841955.1:174913-189274 GCF_000455745.1 Alligator sinensis
AAACCCAGCCCTCTTCCCTGCCTATGCGGACTCGATGATCTATTGAGGTCCCTTCCGACCCTAACATCTATGAATCTTTGAATCTATGGATAGGTTGTATGGCCTCAGGCAGAGTTTGATACTGGGGTTTGTGTACTTTTCATGGGAGGCAGGGTTAGTGGGATCATGCTACATCGAGTTACAGCTGTTATAGCTGCTTCTTCTGGTTCTTGGTGAGGCACTGCACACTCAAACTGCCAATTTTTTGTTTAAGGGCAAACCGCTGTTTTCTTAATACATTAAGTCCCAGTAAGCTTGGTCCCCCTTTAAGTTTTACAGTGGCTGCTGTTACATTAGAGCCATTAGGTAATGCAAAGGTTGCTCAGACTAGATGTCCTGGTCATCTGGTGCCTCCAACTCCAATTACTTGATAAGGGGTTTCTTTCTCCCCCTTCTAATCTGCGGAATCTAAAATGCAAATCTGGGCACCCATGTTTAATAGCATATCAATTGACTTTTCACTTTTACTTAATTGAATTTGTAAAGGTTTCCGAATTAAGGGGCCAATATTAACTTTAGATATTGGTCCTCAGCCTGCTACTACCCCCATTGTGGCTCCTTTCTTTGGGGATTGGGCTGGCCAGACTCCCTAGGCCATGTGATCAGGTGGGGTAAAGGCTGGCAGCCCCACGTGTGCCTGGGAAAATGTTGACAGTTTTGCTCTCAGGGCAGAGAATCTTTCCGGTGACACTGTTGGTGGTGCCAATGACTGCTTTTGGTCTTGCCCTTTTGGTACAGCGTTTAGCCCACAGCCCTTGTAAGATATTGGTAGGCACTCCATCAATTTGCACTTTATTAAAACGGGCAGCTGACAAGACTTTCCACATTTTAGCTTGCTGAGTCTTGGGCCAGCCTTTCCTGGCTTTTCTCAACAATTCGGGGGGGTCAGGGAGTTTATCTTTCACTGAGGCCACTAACATGGCCTTGGCAGTTTTTATCAGCTTCGTAAGCCTTGGCTTCTGCAAAATGGGTAAAAGCTGCACTAATTGCTGGATTGCATCTCTTACCGGGTGATTCACCGCCTTTGGCTCCAAGGCCAACAAGGCTGAGGTGCACTCTGTTGGTGCTTGTTGGCAAAACTTCCTCCACAACAGTGCTGTCACGACTTCTGCATCTGGCGTTTGAGTCCAAACCACTGCACGAATGATTTCAGTTAGTGATAACTGATACAAGCAGCAGACAGCCTCCTCTAAATTGGGCCATGGCCAGGAGGCAGGTTAAGCTCTTCTTCTATATTACCATAACTGGCTGCAGTGGCTTGGAGTGCAGCAGAAAACAAAGTAACATTTTCATTACTTCCTGCAAACTGATGTAACTGGAGCTCGGCACAGATTTTTGCAGCTTCAGCTCTATTCACTGAAATTGCAAATGTCCCTTCACTATACATTTGAATTAGCCAGTTTATTACTGGCTCTCCTGATTTGGACTTCTGCTGCTTTTGAATATTTTTAATCTCTGCACAGGTAAAGGAATGCAGCTCTGTTTGGGGATTCTCTCCTAGAGGCCTTGAATGAGTTATCACCATGAGAAAAATTTGGCTGAGTTTCTCCCTCAGGGTGGGGAAGGCCTGGCTAGGTTCCTCCCTCTGGGCAGGAACATATGGGGGTGTTTCAGTACCAGGCTCATCATAAATCTCCTCCTCTCCATCAATCTCCTCTCTTTGATCTTCCCAGAGCTTAACTTTTGGAGACACTTGTGGGAGGATGGCTCCACAGCCTGTGCTAATTGCACTCTCTTCTGAAGGGGAGCAGCCACACGCAGTAACATAATTTTTCCTTTCTTCTATTTTAATGTTTCCAAGCAGCTCTGTCTAGCTCGCACAGCCTTGCACGCCACGCTGATGGAATTTCTCACATCTTTTAACTCCTTACTCAGCTGGGTGACCTCTTCCCAGAGCTCAGCATTCTCTTTGGCCCCTAACCACAGGCATGTGGCCAGCAGCCATGACAGGCACCCCTTCTCGGGCTCACCCCGGGCAGCAGCAGCAAACCCAGCCCAATGATCGGGTACAGTTCCTGGGTTACTCTAGGCAAGTCTCAACCTATCCTTATCCCATCTGGGATTCTCTATCCCTGTCACTTACTTAAGCAAAGCCACCAATGGGGTCCATGAAATTCCCTCCATTCTGCCCTTTCTCTCAGGACCAGAGCCTCTCAATCTTGTTTGTGACACCAATTTATGTCCCAACCACCTGTGGAGGGTTCGAGATTGAGAGTATGGTCGGAGGTAGGAAGGTAAGAAAGGTTCGTTGACGTAACAAAAACACAACTTTGCGTAGTAACAAAACAAAAAACGACAGACAAAAGCAATTCACATCGGCAACTTATCGGCAGTCCCTTCTGATGCCTGATACACAGCAAGCTTCTCTTTCCACAACATTTAGCGAAGTCAGGTGTTCCCAAACAGTGCTGTCCAAAGGGTACTGGGAAGGACCCTGGAATGCAGTTCTTGGGCTCCTCGAGGTCCATGGGCCCACTGATCCAGGCAACAGCTAACTAATCCTTTTCACAGAGCTGTATCTTCCTTCTGAATGGTTTCCAGATATTCCAGCCAATTTAAAGCTTCTGAATGGTTCTGATAATGTACAACCACTCAGATTCCTTTTACTTCAACTGTCCTTAGACTGACCAATAGCAGTACAAGCCATGCATTTCTTTGATAAGATAGTTTTAACTATGCCACAGGGCCTTACTACTTCAAGGCTGGGCTAAATTTACTAGGCCTTACTTTATACAAGGCCTCACTACATTTTAGTTTTTAATTAGGCTTTTAGCATCAACATATAGCTTAATATCTAAACAAATACAGAAAAACACTTGGTATAATCTTTATAGATCCTTCAGCAAGCACCTTTATCACACAGACACACTTTTCAGCTGTCACAGCCATTTGCAGGTGGCGCAGGGGGTTAATGAGAGCCTCCCCTGACTGAAAGAGGTCCCAGGCTGGAGCTATATCAGCCCATAGCCTGAACCAGTCAGGCAGCCAGGAAGTGAAGAGCTCCTGACAGCAGAGCAACAGCTGGGCTCCTGAAGGGCCTTGGTAATATCTAAACAATTTTGCAGACCTGGGAACAGAGGCAAGTTTCCCAGCAAGAGAAATAAGGAGTTTTACAGGCACGTAGCCTTTTTTTGTATTAAACCTAGGGGGTTTGAGGTGTCTGCCAGAGGGGCTGCATGTGGGACCAGTGGTCTGAGGTCCCCAGGGGGGCTGGAGCTAGCAAGGTAGTCTTTCCCTGGCAGCCACTGGATGAAGAGCTCCAGGAAGCAGGGCTCCTGAATGGACTGATAGCTTACCTGTGGAACCCCAGAGAGACTCAGAGAGCTTGCAAGGATAGCCCAGGGCTGGAAGGTATACTGGCATTAGAAGGGAGGAAAAGTTTACCTTTTTAAATGGACAGCAAGCAGCTTCCCTTTTATGCTTAAACTATAGCTCAGTGGCCTATTGTTTTCATTGCAGTTACATTGGTGGTTTGGGTTGGGACTGTAGCGGTGTTATACAGAGATCCCATTGATGTCTGAGGGTACACAATTGCTTTAAGCTCTGCCAGGGGCAGGCTCAAGGCTTGAGAAGCTGTTGAGCCTGGAGCAGGCAGAGTGCAAGGCCACAGAACCAGATAGGGGCCAGGGGCCCAGCACCCAAGAGGGTCATGACCAGGCAGGGGCCAGCAGCCTGGTGCCTGAGAGGGGTGTGACCAGGCAGGGGTCAGGGGCCTGGTATATAGGGGCCAGAGGCCTGGTGCCCAAGAGGGACAAACCTGAGCTAGTGCCTCAAAGCCAGGACTAATACAGTGGATCTGCACTAGAAGGCCTAGCCAGAGAAAAGGGGCAGAGGCTGAAGAGGCTGAAACCCCACAAGAGAAAACATCATTAAGGTACCACCCACGAGGCTTGGGGTGTGATATAGGGGAGGATTGGAGCCATGCAATTAGCTCCTAAGTCTTTAGGTGCCTTGTGGGATATGGTTGACAAGAGTGGCCCAGCAATGGACCTGGGATGAGAGCAACCCTGTGAGGGGCCTGAGGCCTAGGAATAGTGTTGTGAGACCAGTAGGGTGCTAAGGAAATCAAGTGGGGGTCCAATTAGACTGGGGTTCATGTGAAGGCCTGTGGGCAGCCTCCCTCTTAATATTCTTAGTATTCCATCAAGGCATGGTGGGCAAGAAGGGAAGGCACCCTAGGGGCAGAGCGGGGCATGGTCCTGGGGCCACCAGGGAGCATCATGTCCACCCCTGGGACCTCAATGTGGCTACAGTTTGATTAAAAACACAACCTCAAATTTTTAAACTTCTCTCTGAAAGAAAATTCTGACATTTATTTTTGTTCGGTGAACTTATTTCACTTCAGTTTGAACTTTTTATGTTATAGAATAATTTTAAGGAATCTGAAAGAATATGCCACTTGAAAAGGAAACACAGACATGTTTCATTCTGAAAAAGTTTCAAAATGGAAGTTTTAATGTTGACTGAATTATCTCCCTGAAACAAAATTTTGGCAAAATTAACAATTTCACAAAACATTTTGCTTTCAGCAGAACTGCTTTTTTTAATAGAAAATTTGACAGAATAATTTTCTATCTAGCTCTTCTTGTGATTGAAGAGCTTCATGCATTTGCAATAAGGGGCACCTATACATGTACTCTGACACATTCTGATTAGAACAAGTTGAAGCAGACTCGATTAATTGAGTCTGCTGGAGTATCTAATCAGAATGCTCCAGCATGCTGCAGCATCTCATATATTCTGTGTCCCTGCATTTCAAAATGGCAATGGGGGCGCTTTAACCAAAGCTTGTCCAACAAGCTTTAGTTAAAGTGCCTCTGCTGTCATTTTGAAATATGGTACACTGAATACATGAGACACTGCAGGCATTTTAACTGGAGTAGATCCCAAGAGCCACTCTAATTAAAAGGTTGCCCCCCTTCCACATACCCTGGAGTGCATGTAAATCACTCGAGGCTTTTATCTTGTAAGAAACAATACTGAATTTGCAGCATTTTCTTTCATATGGATTTTCAAAATGAGGGGCCAAAGTCTTCTTTTAGTATATGTTCAACAAAGCTGAAATGGATAAATCTGAAATCTTCTACAATGAATCCCATGTGACAAGCAGAACTAATTGTTGTTGTTAAACTCCACATCACAAAGGACTGGACTTTCATGGTAGCAGGTTCTGAATGCAGAGTACGCACTGGAGATAAAAGAGAAACATCACAAGAGTCAGTCATATACAGTTGAGCAACTTTCACTCCATACAGCAAAAGGTTGTGGTATTTTTAGATACTATATGCTGGCAATGATCTTGAACACTACATTTTAAAGCTGATATACATTCTGATCAATATTCCTATAAGCCATAGGAACCCATGTAGTTTGGCAAATTGCCATAGGTATCTCCTATTAACCTTTGAATGATAGCAGTGCTATTTTAAAGGATGCATTGTGGTTTAAATTATAAACTCATTCTCAGGTTTCTGTTCCATACTAGATTGGAACAAAACTTTAGCCTCCATTATGGTTGCCCTTTAAGTAATGCTACTACTATACAAAATGCTGTAATATGGTGGATGAAGTGTAACCAACATATGTCCTAAAGAGCTGAAAGTCTTATGGCTCAGCAGATTACAATACAATACAATACAATACTTTAACCAAGACAGAATGACTAGAGGGCATTGCACAACAGCTGGAATGTTTTGCAACATTATGAGTAGCATGTCAGCCACTGTGTTCTATTTTGCAATCAAAGATAGGCCCGTGAATTTTTATTAGAACCAAGAGTAAATTAAAATCAAATTTAGACCTTTTCCAATGAAATTTCAGCCTACGAAATTTATTCCAAGGAAAGATATTAAATGAGAAAACTGGCAGTGAGATTGTTCTGTTAGGAGTCAGTCATATTGTTGTTCTGAGGGCATTTATTGAAAAACTGCTTGGTAGAAAAATAATTGCCTTGCCAATGTGAAGCTGAATTCTCCACGCAAGGGTATGTTTGGACTGTAGGCTGCAGTGCAGTGCAAAGGTACCCAGGCTAGCAAAGGTACTAGAAGAGTCTCGCTGCAGCAGCACAGAGATCTGTGACCTAATTTACCCTGCTTCCCAGTATGACAAATGGATCCACTCAGACCTCAATGAAGTGGGATTATATGGGTGCAACTGAGAGGGAATTTCAGCCCATTTTTTTAACATAAACCACACATTTTGTCATAATGCTTAGTTCAGACATAAACTCAATTGATTGGACAGGACTACACCAAATCAAACTCCACTGACTTTAGGACATTGTTCATGCTTGTAGAACTAATTAAGACAGCACTAGGCTGTCTGTCTATGGAAAACTATTTGTATTAATTATTTACACTATTATTTTCAGTGCATCTGAAATGGTTTGTAAACCTTAACATTTTTCATGGATCATGGATCACCATGCACCTTTACCATCAGGATTTCAAATGAAAAGTGGGAGGTTCTGTGTGGTCTACAGGCCACTTAACATAATGCCAGGGATCCCACTGGTCTTCAGCATGAAGTCTGGGAACCACTGATTTATGTCAAAAGAAGAAGAATCTGTTATAGCTCTCTAGGAGCAGAATTCTGTTTTACCTTGTGGACAGCAAAATACAATTTTCAACCAATTCTAAGTTACACAAATAAACTGTTGGAGTGATTCTACTACCCCATTTGGGCACATAAGTGCCCCCATTATAGGGATATGCCTGCATTTCCAGGGAGCAACCCTACTCCTATAATGGGGACATTTTTGTGTCTCTAAGGTTAACAGACTTTCTCCTGCACTTTAGCCTGGTAACTCAGAGTTGGTCACTGTTGTGGATCACAACTGAGGGGCTCGCCACTTAATGTGGGATGCAGCAGGCTGGAGAAGTGCATGCAAGGAAGGCAGCCAGGAGACACCCCTGAATTGTCATTTTAAGGGGGAAGGTGTATGGCAGAGCACCAGCAGGATGCTTGCCACTAAAGGGCTGTTGCAGGCTGTGAGGGAGCCTGTTTTGTGAGCAGCAGGGAAAACCTTCCCTAGGAACCATTTTTAAGGGGGAAGGTGGGTGGCAGAACACCTTTGGTGTCTGCCACTTTAAAGAGGAGAGCAGACAGCAGACAGGTGCAGGCCTGCCCTGATGAGGCAGCCATTTTAAGATCAGGGCTTTGGCAGTAGTTTGCTGTCAGTAGTTCAAGAAGCAACATCACCATCCTGCTGCAGCTGGAATATCATGAAGGTAAGGGCAGGACCTATGGGGATGGCAGGAAGCACCTGGAGCTGGGCAAGACTGAAAACTGCACCCTGCTGAGGAAGGGTGGCCTGGTGGGACAGTTCCCCAGAAATGCCAGGCCAGTTACCTCCCCAGTGAAAGTTGAGGAGGGATGCCTTAAAACTCCAGCCCCCACCATTTGGTGTGTTAACAACATGGGAGGAGAGTAGAGCCAGGCACACCTAGGGAGGGGCACCTGGGCCCATAGTAGGTACTGGGGCCAGGCATGCCTATCAGGAGGCAGCTGAGCCCATAGGGGTGTAAGACCCTGGGGAGTAGTGGGGCCAGGCATGGCCATGAGATTGGCATCTGAGCCCAATAGGAATTGTGGGGCTAGGCATGCCCCTGGGGATGGTACCTGAGCCCATAAGGGTGGAAGACCCTGAAACCTCCAAGGGTGGGGTGAGTGGGTTGAGGCCCCAAGGAGAAGGCAAGTATGTGGAGCCCCAGAGAAGGGTGAGTTTGTTAAGGCTCCATGAGAAGGGGGCAGAGAGGCCCAGGTAAGCCTTCAGGTGCCTGAGGCTGTAAGTGGGCCTGAGGCCAAGTAGGGTGGCATGGAGAGAAGTGGAAGTGAAAGGTCTGAGTCATTGGCCCAATTAGGGAACCAGTGGGCTGTGTTACCCTCTAAGGGGCCAGGCACAGATTTAGCCCAGTGTTTGGCTAATTGCCTGGCCACTGCACAGATTAGGGTCATGGGAGAGACCCAAAAGGCTGCACCAGGGCTGGCCAAGGAGTGCTGAGACGAGCCTGATGGCTTATGTGGTCACTCAAGGGAGCAAGGCAGAGTGAATGTGGCCCAGTAAGGGACATGAGTACAAGAGGCCTGGTGAGAGTAGGCAGAGTGGTGAAGGCCCCAGTGAGAGGGGGGCAGTATGGGTGAGGCCCTGAACAGGGTAGCGTGAGAGAGGCCTAACACTGTGCTGAGTTGGGCCTGGCCTCAGGCCGGAGTGTAGCACAACTCGCAGAAACAATTGCAAGGCGTGGGACATGATAAAAGGGAGGCCAGAGTCATGTGTATTCTACCCTTTGACATCAGAGCACTCCAAGGGCAGCCTCCCACCTAATTAACATCTTAATTATTTAACAACAAGGTGTGGCAGTAGATTAAGGTGGGCGGCATACCCAAAGACAGGTGGGTAGACTGGCACTGTAACTGGGCCTGGGAGTTTGCTCCTTGTCACAGTCAGAAGCTGCACTTTGGTTTTCCACTAGGTGAAACAGAATTCTACCCGTAGGTGCTTCAACATAACAACTATATAAACCATGCATGTAAATCCATACAAATTAAGAGCAGCATAATTAGACATAGAAACTATCCACCTAACAAAATGATCAACCAACCAGAAAATAAAATACAAATAGAACATTCTGATTAAAAAACTAGGCGACTGTGGCATTGCCTACACAGTTGGATGGGTCACAAATTAGGTAGAGGGCCACACCCAGGGAGTGATGGTAGACAGGTCATTTTTGACCTGGAGGGATGTGGGCAGTGGAGTCCCTCAGGGCTTGGTCCTTGGACCCGTACTGTTCAACATCTTTATTAGCGACTTGGACAAGGGGGTGAAAAGCACCTTGTTCAAATTTGTGGATGACACTAAGATGTGGGGAGAGGTGGGCACACTAGAAGGGAGGGGCAGGCTACAACTAGATCTGGACAGGTTACAGAAGTGGGTGGATGGGAATAGGATGGGATTCAATACTGACAAGTGCAGGGTACTGCACCTACGGAGAAAGTACCAGCATCATACCTATAGGTTGGGGAACTCCCTTCTTATCAGCACAGAGGCAGAAAGGGATCTTGGAGTCATTACTGATTTCAAGATGAACATGGGCCTCCAATGTGATGATGCAGTCAGTAAGACTAACTCCACCTTGTCATGCATCTGCAGATACATCATGAGCAGGTCCAAGGAGGTGATCCTCCCCCTCTATGTGACATTGGTCAGGCCACAGTTGGAGTACTGTGCCCAGTTCTGGGCGCCGCACTTCAGGAGGGATGTGGCCAGCATTGAGAGGGTCCAGAGGAGGGCCACTCACATGGTCAGGGGGCAGCAGGGAAGGGGAGAGGCTAAGGGACCTGAACCTGTTCAGCCTCCACAAGAGAAGGCTGAGCGGAGGTCTGGTGGCCGTCTATAAACTTGCCGGGGGACTAGCGGGGAATGGGAGAGGCCCTGTTCCCCTGAGCACTACCCAGAGTAACTAGGAATAACGGCCACTAGTTGATTGAGAGTAGGTTCAGGCTAGAGATCAGGAGGCACTACTTCACAATCAGGGCAGCTAGGATCTGGAACCAGCTTCCGAAGGAAATGGTGCTCACTCCTACCTTGGGGGGTCTTCAGAATTAGGCTAGATAATCACTTAGCTGGGGTCATATGATCCCAGCATTCATTCCTGCCCATGGCAGGGGGTCGGACTTGATGATCTGCTCAGGTCCCTTCTGACCCTCACAACTATGAAACCATATTCTCAAGAACCATAACGATCTTATTTTTAACCCTACTTAATAGGAAAGTAGATGGGTCTTATACGGTGGCCTCAGTGTCACATGCAGGGCATGCCCTTTATACTAAAAGATTCTGGGGCAGATCCTAATCCACATATTGTACATCTAAGTGCCAGCTCCTACCTACCTCTAAACGTTCTATTAGTTGAATAGAGTACATGTTAAACAGAAACACAGACACAATTTTAGCCAGTACAGTATCTTGCTGGGTTATTGTCAATAAGGACTTTAACATCTACCTTGAATGTAATAAAAGCAGAGGTTCATCCCTGTGAGTGCTGTGAATATTAGTGAAAATCACACAGCTGTAGCACATCCAGTTCTTTGGATGTCTACCACTTAACTTGTTGGGTGCCTTGCCATCTTAGGAAAATATTGCAAAGCAGAAACAAGAAGTGAGGAAAGGAGCTATAAATAGTATAATTAAGAATTTAACCTGCAAAAGTGACAAGAGAGGAGCAATAGCTAGTAACTATAGCAACCAACACAGGAGAGAGAAATGGGCATTACACAACATTGAAGAACTAAAATTAAATAAGGAAGCTAAAGCATTATGAAGTGCTAAGAAATGCACAACTACCATAATGTAATGCTAATAAAATACCAGTGTCTAATTTTTATATTATTGAAAGATGAAATAATTCCCTATATTCAATACATTCTCATGGTTCTAAATGGCATGTAATTATTTATTTTTTATTATAAATATCTTACCATAGCATTTTCCTTTTGATCAGTATCTATTTGAAACACTGCATGATTGAGTTTATGGGCTTTTATTTACAAGGAGCAAAATGAGAAAAATAGGCATTATCTGATGCATGAACCAATTCATAAGAATAGTCACTGTTTCCTACACATGTATTCTGAAACACATGTAAAGATAAGGAATCTGACCTTTTACTATCCTGAAGCTAGAAATATAGCATGTTAAACTATAAAGGGATCTCACTATGGAACAGATGCACTAAGGGACTTAGGCATGATAATGCTAAAAGTTGCCACATCAAAATTTCAGATGCCTAAATCCCAGAGGAAAATTCATGATTCCAACTTAGGTGCTTAAACAGAGTGACTAGGGAGAGTCAGAGTCTTATAAATGTGATTCACAAAAGTCAGTGCTACCAAGCAAGAAAACACCTAAGCTACCCAATAGGATTATTGGAGTCTTTTTATATATCATGGTTTAAAATCTTTTGGCAATGAAGGTCTGTGATTTCTACCCTCTTCACTCAACAGGAATACCAGCTCACAGCCTCTCTTCCTGGAAACTAGCTTTTATTGTTAACACCAATGTTAACACTTTTGACCTGAGCAGTTAGCCAATATTTGGGGTCTTGTAGGTCATTTCTCTTAGGAAGAGGAAAAATGAATGAGGCAGTCAAGTATTATTTTGATACAACTTATTGAGGCTTATGCAAAATCTACTTTACTAAACATAATAGTTCTCAAACAGCAGGAGACTGTTTCTTTGCTGCTTCTTTGCTTGTAGCTCCCAGCTGCTTTCAAGCCAGATCTTAATTCAAAAAACTCATGCTCTCTCTGAGCATTTTCTGAGGGCCATGCTACAAGTGCTTCTCTGGCTGAATCTAGAGCTTTTCTGCTACCTGCCCTGCGTGCTTTTGTGCTGTTTATGCTGCTTCTCTTTCATGCACAATTCTCTAAACAAACTCTCAGTTGGGTGTTCACCTCCTGAGTACAAAATAGGTCGTACTTAAATCTATGTAATCGCAGTGACCGTTGTTATTTGCAGGTACCTACAACTTTTTTTCCCATGCTCTTGAGAATTACTTTTTCTTAGCGAATGCAGAGGCAGCATTAGAACAGCCAAATAATGCAATTGCATGGGAATGTCAAGCTGGTCAGCGGCCCTACTGCAAAGTGTTTATGCAAAGTGCTTATACGCTACTAATTATGGCTCTTTGTATGGATTTGAAGCAGAAACTTTGCACAGATCCTCTCTAAAACTAAGGCCCACCAACAAGTGCATGGTACTAACAGTTGCTCAACCTTATTTGCAGCCATGAATAAGCGCACCTGCCCTGGAGCACAAGGACTTCTAGATCAGAGCCCCTTGGGTTTATAAACCCACACCTAATATTTAAGTAGTGTTGAAGTGATGTTTTAGGCATGATAGTTCAAGAAATAATTCACAAACCAGCTGAACACTAAGAACCAAAGACTGAACATTGATATCGACTTCATGGCATATTATAAACTACTTGACTTCAGATATTCTTTCTTCATACTACAGGTAGTAATGTCCCTCTCTTCCCCCACCTTTTGAAAGGTCTTGATCTTCCACTGACTAAGCTAACATTTATTCTTTTGCTTGTCTGCTACCGCTCTCTCTCCTCCAGTTTCACAGCCCTCCTAACTGTAAGTTCCTGTTTTTTCCTCAGACATGAAGAATAATGCATTGCACTTGAAAACTTGTCTAAGTCTATCCCAACCATGTGGTTGTTCAAATGAAAGATATCACCCAGGTCTTGGGTTTGGCTTGGAGTTAGCTGAGGTTAAACAGTTTACCATCCATTCAGTAGTTTAGCTGCACTCCGGCTAGAAGCCTGTTGGTAAAAATATTTGTTCCAATAGGCTCCCCTTTCCTTTATCAGGTCTCCTCCATCCTTAGGTCTGAAGGCGGTTGGTCCCTGAGTGCTCAGACCATAGATGGCTTTGGCAGTGCTGAATAAACCACGCATATTGTGGATGTCAGTAAGATGTTAAATCTCCTTAGCCTTGTCTTCTCACAATTTGTTCTTCATATCTTGGGCCCTCCTTTGGATATCTGCTTTGGCTTGTTAGAGATTCAAGTTCTTTTGCTTGGAGTTGGTGTCATTTTGCCAAACACAACGCGCCTTGTGCATGTGATTGATCAACGCTTGGATTTCCTGGTTGTTCCCATCAAAACAGTCTTGATGTTTCCTGGCAGAGAATCCAAGTGTCTCTTCACGGTTGCTAATGACAGTGGCCTTGAGGGCACCCCACATGCTGCTGACATTCTCCCGTTGTTGTTAATTGGAATTCACCAGTTTTTCATTGAAGCAATGGTGGAAGAGGTCTTGCTTGCTTGGGTCCTTGATTTTTTTTTTTTTTTTTTTTTTTTTCCACTGTTGATCTTCTGTTGGCACTGCTTCTTCTGCAGCCACCATATGGGAGCCAGTTTCAGTGACATAACCGAGTGGATGAGTCAGTGATCAGTCCAGCAATCATCAGTTCCTGTCATAGCTCGGGTGCTGCAGACATTTTTGCAATCCCAGGCATGGACAATGACACAGTCAATCCAGTGCCAGTGCTTAGATCCATGATGTCGTGTGCCTGTTTTTCTAGTGCAACAGGGTGTTGGTGATAGTGAGTCCATGTTCTGCGTGTTTGGTCAAGAAGAGGATGCCACTGGAGTTGAGCTTTCCTACTTTTTCCTTGACGATGGTTTCATTCCAGAGGTTAGAGTCCCTTCTGACTCTCGCATGAAAATCACGTAGAAGAATAAATCTGTCTCCCTCCAGAACATCAGAAAGGACTTGGTCAAGGTTCGCATAGAATTCCTCCTTGGTTTCATCAGCGATGTCAAGAGTTGGAGCATATGTGCTGATAACAGTGGCTTACTGACTCCTTCAGTTTAGAATTGTACATAAGTGAAGAAGAAAACTACTAGAAATTATAATTTGGTGGCAGTTAACAAACCAGTGATCTGGATAAAAGTCATGTTAAAATAAACAGCATGGCTGAAAGATGTCAATAATAGAATTGAATAAAACTCTATTTACACTGACCATTTCTTATGAGTTTCCAATATACCAAGCTGCTAGATTGCAGACAATATCTCATAAGAAAAAAAGAGCTTTGGAGACGCATTATGTGATGTGTAATGATCACACAAAATTAAAATTAAAGCAAAGAATTAAGTTTAACTAATAATTTCAATATTAGGGGAGAAAAAGAATTGGCAATAATCACATTGCAAAGAATACCATGATTTTTTTTTTTTTTCATAGGCATGGTATATGGCAGTAGCATTAAATCTTTTGATCCAGCAGGCCAGAGGAGAGGTGGGGTGCTCGTCCATGAATCAGATTGAATCCCATGCTCAAGGATGCCCTGGGGCCCTGCACTGCCTCTAACCAGCCACGAGTGCTAGGATCGGGCCTCACACTTCCCTTAATGCCTGATCTATGGTGCAGAACCATGGTCTATGGGGCTCTCCAAGGGTCCATGGGGAGCCCGATGGCCAGATGACAGAGTGTTGGAGGCCAGAACTGGGCAGGGAGCCTGGGGTTGAGCACTCCTGTTATATGGGAAAGAAATTTCCTCATAGAATTATGGAAAAACAGACACTGAGGATCATGCCAACATAAATGTCTGTTGAATGTTTTCTTTAATTTAAGGCTGGATTCACAAAGTAGGAGCTATTTGCAAGGAAAAGGCCACATCAATTATGAGATGGATTCTCTGTCACTATTTCTTCTTTTTTTCTAAAAGTTTGCTTTGTGGTTACCTCACCTCTATCTTTGTCCCACCCACCTATTGGATCAAACTCCTTGACGCAGGAATGCC
>NW_005841955.1:189305-190893 GCF_000455745.1 Alligator sinensis
GCTGTACAAATACTCTGTAAGCATACCATGGCTCTGGTTCCTGACTGGTACCCAAAGGTATTGCTGAAATACAAATCACTGTCAAGGAATATAGAAGCAAAGTCCTCCAGACCTCACTTAGGTTTTTTTTTTAGTAAAATTTGCTTCGCCTGAATACACTGTAGGATTTGGGGGAATGATGTCCACAGTCTTTAATATCTGAGTGCCTAAAGTTTAGAGACAAACGTTAAGTGACCCCATTTTCAAGTGTACTGAATAGCTACAAATCTCACTGAAATCACAAAGCACTGCAGGTACTTGGTACCTGTAGGAATCAATCTGTTTGTATTTAGGAGCAAAAATTCAGGCATCTATATTTGAAAATTTTGTCCAGGGTTTGGTGCTCTCAGTGTTGTCAGGTTAATGGCAAATAAGATCAGACCAAAAAAAAAATAAAAATAAACCAGTAACTACATGAAAGTCAAGATGTTCTAAGAGATACTGTTATTCCCCACAGAAATGACAAAAATAAACAGTTACAATCTGAATGCTGTGTTAGATTCAGATACAGTTTATACTCATCAGGAATAAACTGTAAATTGAAGTCCAATGAGTACCATAATTTGGCTGTGTGAAGGTTCAAGAAAGCATGAAGCTGGTTTTATTCAAAACAAAAATATCAACACTGAAAACTGCTAAAGCCATTGCAATGAAATACAGAAGTTTTCAAGTATTTGCCCAAATTTTCTCTAATATTAGACTAAAATGTATGAGCACATTTAAAATTAGGATATTTTTTATACTTCAATGTTTAACTGTTCTACCTAATCATTTAATATGTAGAATGCTACATATACTGTGATAAATTGAACTAATATAAGTATGAAAGTTTTTAGGTTTTAAAAGTATCTACAATACAGTGACTGGAAGTTTTAGTCAAGGCTAAGCAATATCATACAAAGTATACCACAATTTTGACATTTAAGAGAACTCACAAAGAGGGTACAAAAGAAACGGGTATTTTGATCTAAGTGTTTTCTCCAGCAGTTACCATTATAAACCATTTTCTCCAATAAATAACACAGTTAGCCACAATTTCTCCTTATATCTATGTTATCTGCCATTCTAGACATCACTGTAGGATGTGCTTTACCCTGAGGAAAAAGAAATTAAAAGTGATGAAATTATAATTAAGTATAATCTCATATGAGCTAAAAATCAGGAAAACAATAGGTTTACCTTGACACACTTCAATCTATCCTCATCTTGAAATCAGTGTAACTGACTGAAATGTTCCTAAAATTTTTGCTGTTCCCACAAAAAAGCAAAAGTAGTTCTTAAAAAACCTTCTGAGTTGAGAGCAACAATATTTTGTGGGAAAATGGACCAGACAAAGAGCTAGTTCTCAGAGGAACAAGACAGAAAGCTTCTGGAATGAGAAAAAGAAAATTCCCAACAGTAGGAGACAGAGAAAATAACAGAAAGGAAAAATATGTAAAGGAGAGTCTGAAGTGGAGAGTAACATGTTTGAAACAGCAATTGCACACTTACAAAAGGATATTCAAAATCACAGCATAACCCAGAAGGTAAAGATCTCTCTCAGACCCTT
>NW_005841955.1:190903-197888 GCF_000455745.1 Alligator sinensis
GAGAACTCAGTACTTCAGAGAAAAAGAAAATTACTCCTTAAATCAGAATAAGTTATTTTTAGGGTTAGAAACATTTAGGCCATTTGAAGACTTCCATTAGTTCACACCGGGTGCATCTACGCATGCAATTAATTTAACTGAATAAATTCTGGCGCAGTTTGTTCCAAAGCTTATTGCTCCCAGGTGTTTTGTTTACATGTGCGTCCAGGACTGCAGCATGTCAAACTGGGGCAGACCAGCCCTAGCTGGCAGAGGGCCCGGGGCGGGGTCAGCCTGCTAGCTCGGGGCTGCTTCAACCCAGCTTAGTGTGCTGCAAAGGGGATGGCTGAGGAATGAGGGTGCTGTAGTGTAGAGCAGGCAACCCCAACACTGAAGCACCCTCTGCCCCAGCCAGCCATGTCAGTGTCTGCACATGCATTGTAGTGAACTAAATAATGCAGCTGCAGGGTAGTACTTATGTATACAACAACTAACCTATGGCGGCATTTATTATTTTACTGTGGCTTAACAGGGCTGCACATGTAGATTCTGAGGCTTTACTGTAGGGCTAATTAGGCAACTGCATAAAAAGACCTGTGGGTTACAGTGGACAGTAAAGTAATTATGAGCCAACAGTATGCCCTTGTTGCAAAGAAGGCTAATGGCTGCATTACTAGGAACATTGCCAGCAGATTGAGGGAAGTGATTCTTCCCCTTTATTTGGCACTAGTAAAATCACGTCTGGAGTACTGTCTGGTTTTGGGCCCCCCACTACAAAAAGAATGTGGACAACATGGAGAGAGTCCAGCAGAAGGCAGTGAAAATGGTTATGGGGCACACAACTTATGAGGAGAGGCTGAGGGAAATGGGCTTATTTAGTCTGAAGAAAAGAAGACTGAGGGGATTCAACTACCTGAAGGGTGGTTCCAAAGAGGATAGACCTACACTGTTCTCAGTGGTGGCAGATGACAAAACAAGGAGCAATGGTCTCAAGTTACAGGAAGGGAAGTTTAGGTTAGACATTAGGAAAACTTTCTCACTAGGAGGGTAGCATAGTATTGCAATAGGTTACCCAGAGAGGTAGTAGAATCTCCAATCTTGGAGATTTTTAAGTCCTGGCTAGACAAAGCCTTGGCTAGGATGATCTAGTTGGGGCTGGTACTGCTTTGAGCAGAGTTGGACTAGATGATCTTCTAAGGTGCCTTCAAACCCTTGTTTTCTGTGACTCTAACTTCACAATAAATGTCTTGTGTAGATGCACCCACAAAGTCCAGTACTGAATTCATAGGAGGAAAGGTGTGCACCTGGTATCTAACACCAGTCTGTGGGGGAGGTCTTAAAAAACTGGAGGGACCCTTCAGCTGTCTCCTGCCATAAGGAGGAAAGATAAAGTGTTTTTAAAATAACTTTTGACTTCTTCCTTGAGTAATAAAATATAAAATTCTCACTGAAGCTGAGACTCTTATCTCTGTAATTGACATTTTGAGCTGGAAAACAATTTTTATAATTTTTTTAAAATTGAAAATTCAGTTTCTGAATAATTGCTGAAATGTTTCATTTCAAGATGTCAAGTTGTAAAAATATTTGAGTTATTCATTTTTATGGCACTTCCTATCTAATTCTGATCTAACAAAACTTTTAACATTTCCAAATCCCCTGTTTCACTTTGCTGAACCAAATCAACATACTTCTTTTCTGCTACATCTAAATTTTTCTGACTCCCTGTGAACTGCTGTGATGTGTAATGGATGCTGCAGCTTAGGTGTCCTATTCAGGTCTCCATTTGCCATTGTTTTCATTTAATTAAAAGAAGTGACATGTTTCTGGTCACCTCAGCCCAACTGAGCACTAAATAGTTGATTTAGATTTTCCCCAACGGAAAACCGAAACATGTCAGCAATATTTTAGAAACTGTATTTCCAATTTAAAATAATGATGAATTGAATCTCCACACATTTATCAGGGCAGTAACCAGAATTTCTTGCAAAGCATAGCACTTATATGCTCAGATTTCTATTTGAATGCAAAATTATGGTATTTCTACATACAAATATGTGCAAAAATTTGCAAATATGACATTCTGTGCATAAAAGAAGCAATGTAATATATGCAGAGAACTTACTTCCATGAAATGTCCAATAACTGAACGAGCCTTCCACCAACTTATGGGAAAGCCATAGTGGAATACCAGTAGATGCATTGGCGATGATGTCCATACAAAAGAGGAATTTTTTAAATTAATGAAGTTAAGAGTATGCAAGTGAGCAGAGGTTAATTGGTTGTTTCAATGTTTTATACAAAGAACAACATAGGAAGGTATGTGCAACTGGGAAAATAACAAAATAAAGGAAATAAATTGTAGGTGAAGTATTACAACTAAAGAGACATAAAGGCAAAACATAAGAAAAATAATGAAAAACAATTGAAAATATAGCTGAACTATATCCTAATTTTAGAAGCATTAATCACATCTATTCCTATTTACATGAGTAATGAATCAGAAGTCAATGGACTAGATTAATAGATTCATAGATTGTTAGGTGCTGGAAGGGACCTCAGAAGATCATCAGGTCCAGCCCCCTGCACTAGGCAGTAAAGACAACTGGGGATCAGGTGACCCCAGCAAGGTGACTGTCCAATCTCCTCTTAAGGATTTCTAAGGTAGGTGATTGCACCTCTGGGGGAGTTTATTCCACAGTCTAGACACCCTGACTGTGAAGAAGTTTTTCCTAGAGTTGAGCCTGAAGTGGTCTTCCAGGAGTTTGTGGCCATTACTCCTAGTTTTCCTCAAGGGTGCCCTGGTGAACAGTTGTGCACTGAGCTCTTGATGTATTTGATGTCAGCTGCTACATGGAGCACTACTGATATTATAAAAAAAAAATGGAAGCAAGTAAATCATGCTGTTGAACTTTCTCTCTCAGTGTAAAATTTAGGGCATGTCAGAGTAGGAACTGTCATCCTTCATTCAGAGATGTCCTTGAATCTGTGGGCCCTTGTTGAAAATAATTTTGCATATGAATTGTTAAAGTTGTTAAAAGTAACTGATTTTTTCACCTGTGGCCTATGCTACAGCAGGCTGCCTTTCTCAAAAAAGTCTGACATGAAATGTTTATCCAAAGAAAACTTCTTCAAAAAAAAAAAATTGAAATTGGATTTTTTTACATATAGTCACGTTACATTTTTAATATGGGTAAAATGCATAGATACTATTCAGATGAATGCACAGATTATCAGTTAAAAAGATGAGGATGTTAAATGTTCTAGAGAGCTCATTTCATGTTATTTCCTTCTGATAGAAATTTAGCTAATGGTTTATATCATTTTAACACAGGAAGGTTTTCCTAATGCAGTTCAGAATGAGCAGAAGTTCTGACGGAGAAGACTTAGTTGAAGCAAATTGTATCTATAATTGCATTCTATGTAAACAAAGTTGGTTAAAGATAACATGTCTATGTGACTGCATCTCTCCTTGACTTATGTCAAGCCATTGCTAAGTGCCAAGGTAGGTGCAAAATAAGGATGTTTTTTCCAGCAGGATGCCATACCTGCAACCTTCTGACTTAGCATTAATGGGCAAATGGCTGGTAACAAATAGTCTCGTATCAGCAGCAGATCCATAGAGGTGATCATGTCCTTTAAGACCATTTCATGAGAACAGGAGATAGAGACTTTTTAAAGTTCCTGAATCGGGTCAGAATTCCACCCTGCCCCCTTCTTTTCCCTGCTCAATGGCACCACTGCTCCTGCTACTCTCTCCCCTACATGCTGCTTCTATTGTCCCCAGCTGGCCTGGGGGTAAGTGGATTCTAGAGCCACCCCTGCCCTGCTCCAACTGGGCTGTGCAGGGGCCAAGTTCAGCTGGGGATAGTGGCAGCAGCAGGGTTGGGCAGGTTCCTCCTCCTTGCCTGATCCTTCTAGGTACTCCCTGCCATCCCAGAAGCAGATACAGGGGTGAGGAAATAAATCAGCTACTACTGTTCCTGTCACTACACCCAGCTGCCCATGGACCCTGGCTAACATGGGGCAGGAGTCTCTTTAGAGTTCCTCCCACCCCTATGATACTCACATTATGTAGGCCTATTTTAAATAGTAAAGGCTTTTAAGAGAAAGTAGTAATAAGACAAGAACCCTTGTTTCTCTCTTTCTTGCTCTACAAGCACATCATCATTATAATGATGGCAACTACTCACAATGCCTAGCACTTTCAGTCAAGGATCCCCAAAGTGATTACAAAGCCGGGACAAGTATTATTTCTCCCATTTAAAATAAAATGTGATACAAAGAATTGTTTCTTATACAAGGTCAGGGAATGAGTCAGTGACAGAGCTATTCATAAAAAGGAATTCACAGCAACTGAAAACAGAAAAAAAAGAGTGGCAGTGGCAGAAAGGGAGAGCAGAGAGGCTCTAAAGATGTGTATGGCAGAGTTAACAGCTTGGCTTCAACCTAGGAAATATTATGAATGCCACAATCACTACTTACAAAAGAAGCCCCCATTCCATCATATATTCCTCTCTGGGCATAGGTAGCAAAGGCCTCTTCCCTGCATTTTCTTTCCCCTCTTTGGATATGTCTCTTCTCTTCTACCTTTTATTTCTTCCTCCTTTTTTTTTTCTTTCTTTCCCCTTTCCCTTTTTCATTATAAGATATAGAATTATTTGGGGATTTGGTATTTTGGTGTTTTACATTTTGTATGTGTGCATTTTATATTCATGGCATTTGCACCTCTTGTATTTTATACTCTTTACCTTATAACTGAATGTGTTCTATTTTTAGAAGTAAGTTATACACTGTAACAGTGTTAGCAAGGGCAGGAATTGAACTGCTACCTGCCTGTATCAGGCAGGTCCCTGAATGAGTGAGTGATTGAATGTTTAACATGGTAGCTAGTTTCAATAACAAGCTAATGACTGGCAATTAACACCTATGGAAACCACAGACTAATGGAGGAAGAAATCACTAGGAGCCAATGTAGCAGTTGGGAACTCCCTAAAACTTCACTGTTAAAGGTATAGAAGCCCCAGTTTGAACTAATCAATGCTGGAGACCAACTCTTGGGGCTGAAATACCCCCAGTCAACCACAACCAGAGACCTATTCATCACAGCAGTGAATTAATCAATATTCATCAATGGACTCCTGAGACTGCACGTACACGCAGACGTGACTCCTGAGGCTGACAGCTGTCATACAACAGCCACCAAGGGGGGCGTCTCATGAAGTCAACAACCCCTGGATTGGGTAAGCCCAAGAATTGGAGAGTCACCAAAGTCTGCCAGAGAGGCATAAAAGGCAGTAAAGAATGACCCCCAGTGGTACCCTATTTAACCTGACCAGCACCCTAGCCTGTCCAGCCAGAAGGACCAGCTGCCGACCCCCTTCTGAAGCAACATCACATTGAAAAAAGCTTCGACTGGCCATTGACGGCAGACTCCAGGGCTTGGGGACATGTATATCTCAACACTGGTGCTTAGTATTCATAGCTAGCTACTCTGTGTGTGTGTTTGCGTGCGTGAATGTGTGTGTGTTTGAGGGGATCAGCCCCAAGGTTTATGATCTGACTTTTGTATCTGTCTAATAATCTAGAATTTTATGATGATCCTGTGAGTTGGTCCTTTGTAGCCAACAGTATTTGGTGGAGAATGTGGGCAAAATATAGGCTTATTAACGGATTGTGTTGGTTGGCAAGTGGGGAGACTATGTCTCCAGATAGAACCCATGCCCAAGGAGGAGTGGGTGGGCATTCAGCTATAGTCATCCAAGGGGGTGGGCATTGGTTACACACTCGATCTGCAGGACAGAGAAGGGTCAGAAACATATAGCACTCACCCAAGGGGCTGGGCGTACCCAAGGAGGGTCAGGAACATATAAAACTCACCCAAGGGGATGGGCATATCCCAGTGAAGGGATTCAGTTGAAGAACTCCTGAGGGGCAGGGGCAGAGTCAGTTGGAAGCATGCAGTCTCAAGGAAACTGACAGGCTTGAGGCATGTTGAATAAAATGTCTTTGTTTAGAAAAAAGACCCCTAAGGTTGGGAGGCCAAGAGGATAAGTGGGAAGGGAGGAAGGAAATTTCCCCTCTCCATAAAGAGATTCTGAAGGGTGGACCCAGCCCATGGAGGGAGGATGTATGCACCTCAGGCTTTTCCATAGGGGACAGTGAAGCTCAATTTGAAAGATTTTGCCTTTGTGAAAAACTCTCACCTCAAAGGCAACACAGTGCCTTGGTCTGGCTACTGTGGCATTCTGTAAAAACAGCAGTTGAGGAAAAAGCTAGTGAGCCTCTGAACTTGAGGAAAAGGAGGAGCAAATCCAAATTGTAAAAGATAAATGTGTCCAATTGGAAACTAGTAATCAGACTAAAGGGGTTGTCTTAGAATTTGGAAAATGAAAAGGAGCAATTGAGAAAGATATATCAAGACAATGCCCAACAATTGGAATTATTGGAGCACGGCTAGCCAAGAAGCGTTGCAAAAATTGGCAAAGATGATGGCTAAAGACCAAGCCAAGAAGGGAGCCAAAGCAAACCATGACCCCTGAATAAATACTATTAGCCACTTGAAAAAGGAGCTTCAGGAGTGCAGCCTGCAAGTAGCAGCTATCATCTGGGGACACCAAGCCTGGGATCCAGACATCCCCTTCAATTCAGGAGAGATTGGGGTGGGAAGATGTGGGAAGACCCAGAGGATGCAGGGGATCCCTCTCCTGAAGACCCTAAGTTGGAACAGGAGAGTGCCCTGGTGCCTGAGGTGAGCGCAATCACATGGAACTCAGTCACTTGGGACTTGCAGGGAAACCCCACAGAAACAGTCCCCCTCAGTGGAGCTGGTCTAGCCACCCTGGACAAGACGCTGGGACCTGCTAAACTTAGGAATTTGGGACAGTGGATATAGAAATCCCTGAACACAGTGGAGTGTGAAACCCTAAGTGTCCAGGAATGGCACTGCCTAGATTCATAGATTCATAGATGTTAGGGTCGGAAGGGACCTCAAAAGATCATCGAGACT
>NW_005841955.1:198701-222038 GCF_000455745.1 Alligator sinensis
CCGACCCATCCACCACGACTCTCTGGGTGCGACCCTCCAGCCAATTCGCCACCCACCGGACTGTGTAGTCATCCAAGTCATAGCCTCTTAACTTGTTTACCAGTATGGGGTGGGATACCATATCGAAGGCCTTCCTGAAGTCTAAGTATACGACATCCACCCCTCCTCCTGTGTCCAGGCGTTTCATAACCTGGTCATAAGAAGAGACTAGATTAGTCAGGCATGATCTGCCTGCTACGAACCCGTGCTGGTTTCCCCTCAGTATAATTTGTCCTGCCGGGCTCTCGCAAATGTGAGCCTTGATAATTTTTTCAAAAATTTATCTTCATCCCTCTTGAAGTGCGGCACCCAGAATTGCATGCAGTACTCCAACTGCGGTCTGACCAGTGCCCAATAGAAGGGAAGTATCACCTCTTTGAATCTATTTGTCATGCATCTGCTGATGCATGATAAAGTGCCATTAGCACAAGCATACTAGGGGCTTGTGCCACCCCAGAGATTCAGGCAGCCATGAATCAGGAGGACAAGTTGGGGTGGGGGGCAATTCCCTGGAGCATAGTTGATTTGAGGATCAAATTGGGTAGGAAGACATTTAAGGGACAGTTTGGGGCAAGTCACCAGACACCTGAGGAACCTGTTAGGAACTATGTGATCTGGTGTGTCATTTTGGGACTGCTGTCAGGGACAGTGTTGCCCCTAGACAAGGCGGGCAAACGGACATCTGACATAAGAAATATCAATTACCCTCCTGGGTTTTGGAAGGAGGTGCAGGAAAGCATGCATCAGTCCATAATTGGACTCATGGGGACGCTCCAAGAGATTGGGAGTTATGTACTGGGAGAAGTCCTAGCCCGGGCTCAGGATGCAGAGTAGTTAATTGGATGTCAAGGAGTGGTGGGGCAATTGCAGCCACACAGTTTAGAGAAAAGCCCAATGACACACCAAATTATATGGTTATTCTAATGAAAGCGCATACCCCAAACTTGACAAGGGGGTTGGGGGTCTAAATTATCGACCCAGCCCACACTGGGTTAACCCAAGGGTAGCAAAGGAAAGAGAGGGGGATAATGGGATTCGGTCAGCAGTGTGGAAGTTTTTAATGCAGCATGGAAAACCCAAAGGGAAATAGCACAGAAAGCCCCTAGCCAAGCTGCTAGAGCAGGGTACAAGAGAGTCCCCAATGGTTTTCTGTAATAGATCTGGCCAACTGCTTTTTTGCAATCCCCCTGCATGCTGAGTCATGGAACCTATTCACTTCCAACTTTAAGGGGAAACAGTACACCTTTACCCAGGTCCCACAGGGGTTTCACAATGCCTCAGCCATAGCCCATCACCATGTTGTATCCATGCTCCAGAGTTTAGCTGGACCTGATCAGGAAAGTGTGGTGTCTTACATAGATGACTTATTGGTATAGGGAGATCAGGAGCAGGAGGTGAAGGAACACATGGAGAGGGTGCTGGCTCTGATCCAGAAAACTGGGTTCAGGGTCAGCAGACCAAAGGCTCAGTTAGTCATGCAAGAAATAACCTACTTGGGTGTAAGACTGGGGACAGAAGGGAAAAAGATCAATTCCCAGAAGGTAACTGCTCTATTAAACATGCCGGTTCCCAAGGATCCTCATTCCCTGTGAGTGCTGCTTGGAGGTTTTAACTTCTTCCACTCCCACATATACCAATTTGCAGAGATTACTTGGCCCCTGTGGAAGCTGCTAAAGAAAAAGGTGCAGTGGGAGTGGGGGGATAGCGAGCAAAAGGCCTTTTGTTTATTTAAGGAGGCATTAATCACTGCTCCTGCTCTGGCGTACCCTAACCCATTAAAGCCTTTCTATATTAAATTGGCAATGAATGAAAAAGCCCTGTCAGCCATACTGGTACAAAAAAATTCAGACAGCAAACTGGTACACATAGCTTATGAATTCCACAAATTGACAGGTCCAGAGATTAATTTTAACCAGTGTGAGAAATTTTAACGAGAATGCCTGGCCACAGTATGGGCTGTTCGAAAATTTGAAGGACTCGCAGAGATAGCCCAGTAATCATTCAGATGCATCACTCACCCTTAAAGCACATTTTGTCAGGGAATCTGACACAGTCTAAAGTGTCCAACACCTAGATCACTCAGTGGGCATTGTTCCTGACTGGATGGGGAGTTGGATATGAAATCCAGTCTAAGGTGGATATACTCCCATATGCTTTGTTAATAGAAGGCACTACTCATGATTGCCCTGGTATAGAGCCTGGCAAGGGAATATGGGAGTGAGTGAGGCTCCACTGCTTGAAGAAAACCCAGTGGTGTAGGATCAGCCTACCCATGTGTGGTTTACAGACAGGAGTTCCAGCTTTGAAAATGGGAAGTGGTTTACTGGATATGGTGAGGTGAATATAAATAATGATCAGATAGAGGGTCCCTTGCCAGTGGGGTACTCAGCTCAAGCTGCTGAAGTGAGAGCCCTGAGGGAACTCCTTGAACAGCATAACCCACCTGAAGAGAAATTGTGGATCTACACTGGCTCTGAATTCTGTGCTAAGGCTCTACTATACTGAATATATAATTGGAACAAAGCTAATTGGCATGCCGCTGATGGCAAAGAAATTGCACAAAAGGCCGATTGGCAGGCAATCTGGGAATGAATTCAAAAGCATCCATCCTTATACATTCGGCATGTTAAAGGTCATCAAAAGTCCGATACTTTAGAAGCCAAAATGAACCAATTAGCAGATGCTGCAGAAAAGAGGGGAGCATGGGGAGACATTGCTGTCATGCAAACCCAGTCCTCAAGTCACCAAAATTGGAAGATTCAGGAAGAGTATGCTGTTCATCAGGAAACTGGGGAGGTTAGATGGGTGCCACCTCCAGAGTACAGAGAGGAAATTATCACTGCTTGTCACAGCCTCAGGCATGAGGCATCCAAAGCCACCACAACTAGGGTGCAGGAAATTGCCTACTGGCCACAGATGTCCAAAGATGTGAAGGAGTGGGTGCAGAATTGCTTGCGCTGTGCAGGAGAGGGAACAGAATGAAAAGACCCCGGACTTCTCTTCTTTCAAAAGGTAGTGGGTCCATGGCAATGGATCTGGATGGATTACATTGACAAGCTACCTCGCACAGCCTGAGGAAACCAGTCCTTGCTAGTGGTTATAGACTCCTTCAGTGGGTGGGTGGAGGCATTTCCTATGTGCACCCACACTGCTGAAGCCACAGCAAACAAACTCTGGGCAGAGGTAATATGCCGGTTTGGAGCTCCTAAAATCATTGACTCAGACCGAGGTCCCCTTTTCACTGGGGCAGTTGTTAAACAACTGCTGCAAGCCTTAAGCATCAGGCAGCAGTGGCATATTCCTCACCACTCTCAGGCATCTGGGCAGGTAGATCGTATGAATAGGATGATTAAGGAGTCATTAAGGAAGGTGGAAAATCAAACAGGTACAGATTGGGATCTTAAGCTTCCTTTGATCTTAGCTGCTCTCTGGAGCAGGAACCACTTGGGAACCAGCCTCCAGCCCTACCAGATTCTATTTGGCAAGCAGATGGCTCTAATACCCACCAGGCGTATTCCATACCCAGACAACCTAGACAATCCACAGCCTATGGAAATTATTGAATGGGTGAAAGAGCTCCCATATTGGTTGCAGATTAATGAAGCTATTCAGCAAGCATGCCTGCAGATGGACAAGCAGCTCAAACAGCTTCCCAAGATATGGGAATTTGGACAGTCGGTCATGTACCTTAGACTCACCCCAAAGGCACATATCCTGGAGTCCAAATGGGTCAGACCCTTCACTATTATCAATCGATTGAGCCCAACCATAGTCCAAATTGATAAAGGGGAATCAGGAAAATGGGTTCATGTGTCCCAACTGAAACTGTTTAAGGGGGCAGGATAGATCTAAACCTGAATCTAGCCTTGTTAATAGGATTCCTCGCATCATGAGGAGAGCATCCCAATGACCCACCTTGGAGAAAAAGAAGTGAAACACCAACCACCTGACCTTTAAGGAATAGGGTAACCAATCTCTTAATCCTGCCAGCCACCCTTCTTGGTTAGCATGAAGGAACAGCTCTGAGCCATTAGTAGATATGCATTGGATGGGCTGGTCAGTGCCCACCTCAAGCTTGAGGCAGGAAGAGGCCAGATAAGTCTTTGACTTGTGACGGCCGTTCTCCTGTAGGTAATTTCTCCACTTGTTTGCAAAATTCTGTATTAAAACAGATAACACCAATTAATCTCCCTCTCCTCCACTCCTGCCTTTCTAAACCAACCTTTTCTTTAGTACTTAAGCTTCTATATGGAGACCGTAGTCTATGGAGAGTCTTTTTCCTGGGGATTCTCCCAGTTAATGGCAGCCTTCACTGTAATTTAGACAGTGAATTGATATTACAGAGCAAAAGTGTTAAGTGTTGTCTAGAGGTAATTAGTTGTGACAGCAGCCTTGAGGACATCCGAGACTCACAGTGGCCTTCTTCTTAGCCAAAAGTGTGCCAGCTCTGGGCTGCCCAATCCTGGCAGATTCGAAATGGTATGAATGAATTCAACCTGCAGGATCCCTTTAACCCCATCATCTTCCTTAAGTCCAGGTGTAATCCCCACGTGGAATGTGTCCATGTAGGACTGAATCTTGGCAGGGAAATCTGAAATTACCAGGGCGGTAAAGTCTGGAGAACTGCCAGGATTTCCCTCCCAGCAGGGGGACAGGGAATAGTAGGGTGGATATGGGATGGATTAGCAGGGTGCACTGGACACTCTCTCATCTTCAGAATGTCCACCCACACAAACCTGCACCTACCCCCACAGCATCTACAACCCTGCCACCCTCACCACCACCTCCCACTTGCCCCTGTATAGCATGGAACCTCTCCAGCCCCCTGACTGCTGGGGAAAACACCATCCAGGCATGTTGGGGCAGTAATAGTGCTAACTGAGATCTCCCAGCATGAATAACCATCAACTCCCCACAAGGGTAGCTACCTGCCAATCTTACCCACCCAAAATCTGGACTCACAAGCCTTGCCCTCAATGCCACCAGCTGCCCTGAGGAATGTCCTCTATTCAGCTGTGGCACCTTAGTATACAGTTTCTCCCTATTCAGATCTAGAATGTGGAGAGCTTCTGCTTCCACAGACTCCCCAACTCTAACCACAGAGGTCATAATACATGAAGAAGCACAGAAACACAAAATCGGACCCTTTCTGGTGAGGCAAGATATTAGTAAACTTTATTAACTAACATAACACAGTCTTTATGTAATGTTACTATCCATCTGCAATCCCACAGTGCCACCCAGCTATATCCACAGTGTGGCAATTATGTTATCCCCCTGAATGCTGGATGGCAGGCATGGACTCAGCAGGTCGTACAGGAGTCCTTCAACAGCTCTGGATCCAGTGGCCCATGATGCTGACGATCACTGGACGCCATGTTGAGAGCAATCAGAATTGGCACTGGTGTCCTAAATACCATCAATGAAGAGGTGCAGTAGAACAAATTGGTAACTGTTGGAAATCTGCTTCACCAATTGGATGAACCTACAAGGGACAATTTTGAAACCTCCATCCAGCTAAATGTCTCTATTGCCTTCCTCATGCAGTGGATGACTCAAGTGGCTTTTCAGAACTCCCAAAACCTGACTAGAGCTGTCATAGCCCTGGGGCAAAGCACCTCTCTTCCCCTCATGTGTACCCATGCCCAGGTATGGTGCCTAGACATAATTAAGGGTATCATACTTCAAGGCCTGGAAGGACACATACCCTTAGAATTACAAAATCTGTTAATAAATGAAACCAAGGAGACTTCACAATTAACCCCTTATAACCAGCTAATACAATTCAGATTTGATCCAAATTTGTGGTCCATTATTCTTATAATCATGGGGTGGTTAGTGGTAAAATAAATCAAATATTCCCAATCATAACATTAGGAAGCCAGATCAATGATACATTCATGATCCCATAGACAGGCAAACATTGGGCTCTAAAGCAACCCAATGGCCAATTCATGGCCATTGCTGTCAATAACTATGAAGATGTTGGCCCTGCTTTCCTCTGTGAAGAACTCATGTTATAATTCCAAACCCTCTGCTTTGACCTGTGTCCCAGAAGAGAACAGGGGGAAGGACCCCAAATAAAAAAGGAAAGTTATGGGGAACAGAATAAACAGGAGGGAGAGGAAACAAACATAAAAGTTAAAACAAGAAAAAACCACTCACCCACAGCAGGAGCCGCGACACATTGGGAACGGGGAAAGAAGCCCGCGCGGCTCATTAGTCACGTCTTTATCCAGCTGAGGCCGGCCGATGATGTCATCAGTAATCACCAGCCGGCGGAAATAAAAATGGCTGACAGTGGAGGAAAGAAAGGAGGGTGAATGGACTCGAGGAGTGCATGGCCAGGGGACTCATTCCAGGAATCCCTCAGGGAGGAAGGCGCACCAGACAAGGAGCCAGAGGAGGCTCCTGATGTTGGTCTGGGCAGCAGTGGCAGGGAACGGCTCAACAGTGCAGGAGATGAGCCAGAAGCAGCCCCTGCAATCATCAAAGTCAGCAGCAACAGGGGAAGCAGAGAAGGGCACGTGAAGACCCACACCACAGCAGGTGGGAGTATTGGGAACAGTTGGGAGGAGGAGGAATTTTCCCCATTGGGAGAGTCCCGACAGAAGCAGCAGGAAAGGCTACAGAGAAGCAGGGCAGCTACCTTGAATACAGAAAGTAGCCAGCCATAGGGAACTAAGCACCCAGTACCCTGATGTAAGGGACCAGAGAAGGGGGCTACTCAGATTCCCAGCAATACGGTAAACATGTTGTTTTGTATTTTTCTTTTGTGTTTTTCTTTTGTGTTTCCCCGTGTGAAGAGGTTGAGAGATAGGAGTGGCCGATACATATAGAATAATCGGTGCAGGGTCCGTAGGGCATTGCAGTGGGATTCAGTCCATAGGGAAGAAGTCCACTCCAGGGCGAGAACAGGTTCCACGATTGGGACCTCCAAACACAGACAACCTGGAATAGGGTAAACAAGTCGGCCTCAAGAGCTGATACCCAGGACAGGAAGGGACTTGAGAGGCCCCACAGCTATATGAGAAGGGGAGCGTGGCCAAGAAGACTGAGCGATCCATCAAGGTGGCGTAAGGTCTGGGTGTAGGGGTGGCAGAGCCCCACAAGTGACCGTCGGACAGAACGTGTGCTGCAGAAGGACCCCGGGTAGTCAACACTCCACTGGGAAATAGTCAAAGTCGTGGCAGATGAGATAGGGGAAGACTACTCCAGGAGTGAACATCTACTCGGCAATTTACGGGAGTCTGCAAGGCATACACCTCCCTTTGCTTAAACCAAGGCTACACATGACCGGGTGTTCGAGACCCAGCGGTCACACCCTGACTTTTCAGTTTGTCCCTATGTGATGTTCAAAGACCCCAGTGTTCAGTCCTTCCTCATCAATATTGGTTTTGGATGTGTCTGCCTATTTCCCTCTATCACCGTGAATGAATGTTATAATATTATTGACCTACAGCACAACCTCTGTCTGTGTAATGTCAGATCCATTACCAGGTGTGACATACAGTATAAAAGAAAAGACATGCTACATCAGTCAATTACCCCACAGTACAGCCTTTTCAAACATAAACTCACCCCAGTTGACTTAGTCATCCAAACTAATAACCACCAAGTTACCCAGGTACCTACCAAAATCAAAGAAATCATCCACTACAGCCCTTGGGAAACCCTCCTGGGCTGGTCCACAACTTCCACTGGTATCCTGAACCTCATGATACACCCCATTATAGTGCTGTTTATCCTAATGATAACTTTAACATTCATAACTATATTCCTGTATTGCAAACTTGATTCTACCCTATGCACAATACATGCTAAAATAGATGAGGCTAAACTACTAGCCCAAATACTTTAGTGACATCACCCTGACAGCTGATGTGAAGGGGGGAATAATATAGTAGAAAGCCCCCTTTTCTGCCTGCCCTGCCAGTGTAACAACCCTGCCCCCCATCATATATTCCCCTGTAGGCATAGGTAGCAAAGGCCTCTTGCCTGCATTTGCTTTCTCCTCTTTGGATATGTCTATTCTCTTCTACTTTTTCTTCCTTCCTCCTTTTTTTCTTTCTTTCTTTCCCCTTTCCCTTATTCAGTATAAGATATAGAATTATTTGGGTATTTTGGTATAAGGAATTGTGTTTTACATTTTGTATTTTATATTCTTTACTTTATAACTGAATGTGTTCTATTTTTAGAAGTAAGTTATACACTGTAACAATGTTAGCAAGGGCGGAAATTGAACTGCCACCTGCCTGTATCAGGCGGGCCCCTGAATGAGTGATTGAATGTGTAACATGGTAGCTAGTTTCAATAACAAGTTAATGAGCAGCAATTAACACCTATGGAAACTGGAAACCACAGACTAATGAGAGGAAGAAATCAATAGGAGCCAATGTAGCAGTCGGGAATGCCCTGAAACTATACTGTTAAAGGTACAGAAGCCCCAGTTTGAACTAATCAATGCTGGAGACCAACTCTTGGGGCTGAAATACCCCCGATCAACCACAACCAGAGCCCTATTCATCACAGCAGTGAATTAATCAAAATACATCAATGGACTCCCGACACTGTACGTACATGTGGATGTGACCCCTGGGGCTGACAGCTGTCATCCAGCAGGCAGCAAGGGGGACATCCCATGAAGTCTACAACCCCTGGATTGGGTGAGCCCAAGAATTGGGGAGTCACAAAAGTCTGCCAGAGAGGGATAAAAGGCAGTGTAGAATGACCCCCAATTGTGCCCTATTTGACCTGACCAGCACCCTGCCTGTCCAGCCAGAAGGACCAGCTGGAGACCTCCTTCTGAAGCAACATTGTATTGAAAGAAGCCTTGGCTGGCCATCGATGGCAGACTCCAGTGCTTGGGGACAGATATATCTTGACACTAGTGTTTAGTATTCATAGTTAGCTACTGTGAGTGTGTGTGTGTGTGTGTGTGTGTGTGTGTGTGTGTGTGTGTTTGAGGGGATCAGCCCCAAGGTTTATGGTCTGACTTTTGCATTCGTCTAATAAACTAGAATTTTATGTTGATCCTGCAAGTTGGTCCTTTGTAGTCAACAGCAGCAGCATCCCCATGACGGGTCCCTGGGAGTCAACCTTGATGCCCTGTTTGCTCCTTCCCTGCCCCCCAAACTTACATAGTGGGCACAGGGATGTGCCTATTCTGGCAAAGGCTCCCCAGGGTGGGGAGGACATCCTTCTGCTTGTTTCACTCTCCTCCCATATACACTGCTTGGTGCAGTGCTGCCCTTCCCAGCTCCTATGTAGTGCAGGGCTTCCCTGCAGTAGCAAAGACACCCACAGGGCCTCCTAGTCCATGCCTGAGGCTGGTGCCTTGCTTGCTCCACCCATTATGCTACTAGTCTAGTGAATGCTTTTATTTTCCATTGAACAGTTATTCCTATATTAGATATTTTATCAGGCAAACCCTTAAGCAGTTGACACTTCAACCAAAGAAGACTTTAATGCTCAGTCAACTGATGGCTATGTTATAAATTAAATATTTTGTTGCAGTGAATATGTATATGAAAAACTTTTAGCACCAGAGCTTTATTAAGCACAAGGAGTTATGATTTTCTGTATGCTAGTATCCTTTAACACATTTTGAAAGGAATATATTAAAAGAGCATAAAGCAATGAATGAGTACAGACTGCAGCGCCATCAGCATACTGGAGCTGGATGATTGAGGTCAGGGTAGTCTTGGTTTTGGCTCAGAGTTGGCTGAGATTAAACAGTTTACCATCCATTTGGTAGTTTAGTGATAGTTCACGTCACTGTTAACAGGCATGCCTTCCTACATGGAACATCTACATGACAGTCCTAGTGAAATTGAACTCTACCCACAGGCCTTCTAATCCTGAAGAACAACAGTCCCATTATGGGACCAGCTTCTGTGGCTGAATGAATGATTCAAAGAAAAATATATGTCCTCTAGGGACTCTAAAAACTTCAAGAATGGCAAAAAGTAGTTACTCAACTTTCTGCCCCCGCGCCCCCATATTAATTAATTTCCCAAATATTTTATTTCTGTCCACATACATCTCCTAAATATAATTCTGTTCTTTCGAATAATTCTAATCTCTAAAAATGAACCTGGTAAATTAGTTAGAATGATGACTAAACAAAACTACACTGCACTTAGAAGATCATGTTATAATAGGATACAATAGGAAGAGTATGCAAAAGTAGAAGAGTGCCTCAGTAGCCTATTATCATTTTTTTAAAATGTCAATAAAATATATTGAAGAAAAAGGGAAATATTTAACAATTTATTTAGACTTTCAAATGGCCTTTGATAAAGTACTTCATGAGAGACCGCTAAAAAAATTAACTAGCGATAAAGTAAAAGGTAATTTCTTATCATGGATTAAATACTGGCTGAGACAGAAAACAAAAGAATAAATGATCAATTTTCATCATGATCATTAAGTTATCACAAGATTTTGCACAAGGACTGGCATTGTTAATTATATGGAGCAGTGAGCTGGAAATGGGTGAGTGGCAAGATGGCAAAAGCTGTAGGTGATATAAAATTATTTAAGTCAGCCAACACCAGAAAAACTATGAGCAAAACCAGAGGAATCTAATTAGACTAAGTGAATAGCACCAGGAAGGCAGATGAAATTCAGTGCTGTTAAATTAAAAGATCTGCTTAGCAGAGGAAAAAATGAGCTACCATAGCATAAAGTTCTAAAATTAACCATTTCAACTCAGAACAAAGAGCTATACATCACTAGGTATGGCAGACATTACACTTAGACCTAGCTAGGGTTAGGTCAATTTAAGTGCCAATCTGTATAGATACTTAGGAGAGAAGGTTAGATAGGGCAAAAAATGGCCAGCATGATATAAATTAGTTCATCTGAGGAGGTGAAATAAGTTTGATCAGGAACAGGTTAGCCCAACCTACCAAACATCTGCTCATATTTGGAGTATAGCTGCAGGTTTCAGAAAGTCCAGCCACTCATCTCAGGCTCAGGGCTATGTTCTTCCTAATCCTCCACCAATCAGCCTATTTTCAGCCCCTCAATCCTCTGACCTCTGAACAGACCTTCCTCTGCCCCCAAGGACCCACCAAAACCATGCTATGCCTGTCAACCCCCCTCCCAATCCTGCCAACCCTCCACTTCAGACCCACCAAAACTTCAGATTTACTAGTCCTCCCTGATCCTCCCCTTCCCTCCCCTTGTCCCCAAATTAGATCAGGTTCCTAGTGCAGCTTCAAGTAGTAAATGTGTACACACGTTGCTCTCAATCTACGATCACACCATTTAAAGTAATCTGTGTGATCCTAGATTGGGTATGGTAAATGTCTGTGCATACCCACTGTGAAGACTTTAGAAGCATATAGGCATTTGTTCCTGTGCACAGGAAAGATCTTCCTGGTTCAAAGAAGATCTTTCTCTGACAAATTTCTTGTGAAAGAAACTGAATAAATGCCTTTATGATCCCAGTTTCTAGCTGGCATTTCTTCCACTAGAAATGTAATGTCTGCCCACGCCTTTTGAAAAATGTGCAGTAGTGTTTGAAAAAAATGTAAACAAGATATTATTTCATTGATTTCATAGATTTTCATAGACATTAGGGCTGGAAGGGACCTTGGATGATCATTGAGTTCATTCCCCTGTCCCAGGGGCAGGAAGTCAGTTGGTGTCAAAGGATCCCAGCAAGATAAACATCCAAATGTCTCTTAAAGGAGTCCAGAGTAGGTGAATGCACCACCTCTGGTGGAAGTCTGTTCCAGGCCTTGGGGGCTCAGACAGTAAAGAATGTCTTCTTTATGTCTAGCCTAAAACAGTCTGGGAAGAGTTTGTGATTGTTTGACCTTGTCATCCCTTGGGGCGCTCTGGTGAACAGGCGTAGCCCTAGATCCTGATGTACACCCCTTATAGGCATATACTTTATAGGCAGCCACCAGGTCCCCCCTGAGCCTGTGCTTTTCCAGGTTCAGAAGTCCCATCCCCCCCAGCCTCTCTTCATAAGGCCTGTTCTCCTGACCTCTGATCATGTGCGTGGCTCTCCTCTGGACTCTCTCAAGCTTTTGCACATCCTTTTTAAACTGTGCAGCCCAGAATTGGATGCAGTAATCCAGCTGCTGCCTCACCAAGGCTGAGTACCACAGGAGGATGACATCCTGGGATTTGCTTGAGAAGCATCTATGGAGGCAAGCCAGAGTTTTGCTTCCTTTACCAGCTGTGACATTGCATTGGTAGCTCATATTCATCTTGTGGTCAGTCATGACCCCCAAGTCCCTTTCGGTCATGGTGCTAGCAAGCGTAGCACTGTTGAGCCTATAAGCATGCTGCAGGTCATGATGCATAATGAATGGGATGGTGAATATAGAATATTATAATCTATTAGGTTTACCCTATATCAAAATGGACATAGTAAAGTTAGAAGGGTATTAACTATGGGAAGTGAGAAATATTAGGAGTGTATAAAAAATCTACTATTAAACAGGGAGAGATCAGGACTGACTAGCTTAGAGGTCTTCTAAACCATTTGTCTCTCTCAAACAAGGATTGCTTCCAAGAGAGAAGTAGCTTCCAAATACCAATTTAATCTCCTCTTACACGACATCAGGAAAGACAAAGAAGTTAAAAAAGAGAAATTTTTAAAAAAGAAAATAATTTTGTTGACCACAAAAATTAGTAAAAAAAAAAAAAAAAAAAAAAGGACTGTGCAAAGAAGGAAAAATATTTTCACAGGATTTCTTTGGCTCCTTCATCCTTCCTCACAATTTCTTCTAGTCTTAGTTTCAAATGACACACTTTTGATTGCTTAAGAATGGTATTTAAAGGCTTGCTTCTTGGAAATTGGCTTATAGGTATATGTATATGCATAAGAATGGTTCAGGATGGGCAGCAGGGGTTAATTGATTTCTAAGAGTCTGGGTCACATAGTCACACAGTTTCACATAGCCTTCAAAGCAGACTGTCTAATACAACAAAAACCACAAAAACACATAGTCTGGAAAACAGAAGGAACATGTATCACATCATTCCATAAAACAAGATAAGAGTGACACCAGCTAACAAGATCCTAGAGGAGTGGGGCCTGTGTCCCGATTTTGGGGGAACAGACCAAATTAGGACAATGCTCAGAAAGACCAAATTAGTATGTGTGCATGTAATAAGCTACGGATGGCCAACCAGCAATAGCCATGAATGAAGAGTCATCAAGAGTCATCAGGAATCATCAGGAGGGAAGGAAAATACTAAAGCAGAGACTTGAGAGTAACCAAGGGTCCCTCCTCATCATCCGCCTGGATCCCTCCCTGTCCTGTCCCTCCTCCCCATCCCTATCCCCATTGCCCAGAAAGGGTCCCTGAGGCCACCATGGACAGAGGACTCACCACCAGCCCTTCTCACCCACCCCAAGGGGGAGAGAGGGGAGGGGAGCCTCAGAATCCCACCCCTAGACAGCTGACAAGTTGACATATGACACCTAAGAGAGAGCCTCAGAGTGAAGTCTGCCTCCTGGCCAAATGTACTTTGATTCTGATGACAGTCCTAGGATTTAGTAGATATATAGAATTGCTTGATTGTTTGTATTGTTTCTTTTCTGTTATCACTGTGTATCAATAAATTTGCCTATTATTGAATGGAAAGGCCATGGTCAGTCTGAGGGTGGGTTCCTCCCCTCCTCTCTCCTCCACCCCCCTCCTCCCTGGAACAAGGCCTCTGGGTCCTAAATCCAGAGCCAACAGGTGGAAATATTTCTACCCACTATAAAAAGAAAATTACAAAAAGAATTGTCTGAAAATAATGGAAGAAACATGAGTTGAAACAGCCATGTCACTATACACTCAAAACAAATGATACCATTTAAAATTATAACTTAAAACAAAATACTCCAACATAATCCATGGCTAAGATTTCAAATAAGAAAAATAAATAATTAATATGTGCACTGCAGTCATGATACTGTTTTGATATAAATACATTTTTAAGCTGTTCATTGTAGCTACATTAGCAGGCTGCAATTCCATCACAGCTAGTAAACTAAGCAAGTTCAGACCTGGTCAAAAATTGGATGGGAGTTGATACAGGAAAATCTAGGTATAGCAAAAAGTGGTGTTGACTTAAGTGTTCAGATGCAGTACTGGCCCAAGGCCCTGCTTATAAAAGCAATGTGCTCTTAGAGATATTAATTGTAAGATATAACAAACCAAGACTATGCACTTCTTGAGTCACTGAAGACTCTATAGCACTTTTAACAAGAATTGGGGCACTCATCTCAAGTTTCTGATCAAACCTGAATTTCAGTAATGAAATTCTGCCGACTGAAGGCCCCATTTCTGAGATATGATAAGGTGGATTACTACACCTTGTAACGGGGTGACTGAAATTGGGCCCTGTTATGGAGATAATACAAAGCACTTACCTGCTAGGAGCTCCCAGGAAAAAAAAAGCAGGTTGACCGGAAGAGGAAGGGAGCCAGAAAAGCCTAAAAATGACTGGTAGCAAGGTTAGTTCCGCAGGAAGGGGACAGAGAGAGCAACTGGCTCTGGTTGCTGAAGTCTGAGCAGAGGTGTAGGCTCCAACATGAACTTATGCTACTGGGCTTGTAACAGACCCAGAGAGAGTGAGATCATGTGTGGAATACCAGTGAGACTTAGAAAAATACTGTCTATCGGGAAAAGATAGCAGGAATAGGGAGACTGTGAGCCTTTCCCTAAAAGGCACACTATATGACAGAACTGAAAGAGAGAAACAAAGAGAGGAATTTATATGGAAGTTCAGGGGACTAGGTAACAGTCCTTGAACGTATGTAGTGGTAAAATGATTATTAATTAGCGGCCAAACAAACCCCATGAAGATAAAAGCTGGGTGAAGGATCTGGACCGCTGTGAGAAAATCAGAAACAAAGATCCAGACTGGTTGGGCCTGGCCAGGGCATAAGGAGAGATGGAGCCTTGCAAGAATAATCCTGAGGCTGGATACCTGTCATTGAATGTGCATCAGCGACCTTTTCTTTGTGACCTATTTATTTTTCTCCCACCAAGGCATGGTAAGCGAGTCTTCAGAGGAGTAGCAGCAATGCCCTTACAAAGTCAGAGGGGAAAAGAACCCTAAAGAGAGGCGATCTACAATCATCCTGCAACACACCTCATGGTATCTTTAAGAGGGATCCCTACTCGATGTGGCTTCCTACTCACGTGATGGATAGTTTTGGGCTCTCTGGAGCTTGTGTATTTAGGGTATTACAGCCGATATTTATGGTAGGGTTATTTTTCCTCTAGCTTATTCACCCAATCTTGCCATGACTTGTGTAATAAAGAAAAAAGAGGGAGGGAGGCTAGCTACCCTATTTGGCTGCTATCCTTTCTTCTGGCTAGGATTTTTACTGATTCTCCTACTGCAGCTCCTTTCTAATAGATTCGATAAGCTGGATACTACTGGCTGTGTACAGTCACGTCACTCCTTACTTAGCATAAATGTGTGTATCAGAGGGCTGCAGGGCTCTGAGCATCTGTTTGCAAAAAGCGCTCTTCCCTGCAGTACCTTCACTCATGGTTTTGATGTCTTCTTCTAATCATAGGCTCAGCATTGTTATGGTTGGTCATTTCTGGATCCCGTTGGTCGCCTCTTTCAACTCTTTTGCTTCAGGTAAGTATAAAGAGTCCTCCGAGTCTCAAAGGGAGAAAGCTCCTTGCTCTCATCCCTTTACCCCTCTTGGGGTGCTGTTTCCTATTTTTCTTTTACTATACAGGCTTTTCTCCATGAAGTTCCCTCCATGTCTGTCTGTCCATCTCTCTCTCACTTTCTCTCTCTTTTCCTGTACTTCCAGTTTCTGTGGGGTGTGGTTTTTGAGTATTTCCTGTCCCACACCCAGCCAACTGGAACTGGCAGGAACTAATAAGTTGGAGTGTTCCTGCTCTCTGCGCATCCTGTTCCTTTGCCCCTGTCGGGTTCTTTGGTAAGTATATGTGCTTGGGGCACCCGCCTCAGCACTTATTATTCTCTTTGGGGGTTCTTCTTACTCTCTCTTCCAGGCTGGCAGCGTGGTCTTTGCTGCCACAATATCCCACATAAGGCATAGCAGTCAATCAGACAGTCACTTTAAGGCTATATCTTTTGTAGTTTCAACAGCATTCAGGTTTTTATGGTTGTGTGGCCACTTAGGCATGTGCAGAACTCTAGTGAAGAAAGTGAACCATACAAAAATATTAGCACTCACACTTGCTGATGGCAATCTGGGATCAGGGTCTTTATCTGCTGGCTTTAAAAACTAGGTAACAGTACTTCAGTGGTGAATTACGCCACCTCTGCAAACTCTCTCTGTTTGTGGAGAATTTTAAGATCCTTATAAATGAAAGGACTTATAAATTACACTTCTAGAGAAGTCAAATAAAAAACATTATTTTTAACAACCATTTTTTTCCTTTAGTTCAATGATCTATCTCCCCTCTCCTCATGTTTCCATTTTATATTCCCAAATATTTTAAAAGAAAGTTTTCTCTTCTCCAAGTTCAGCCCTTCCCATCCTCCTCAATTACAGACTGAAGCTAGAAAGCTCTTAACTGAAATTTTTAATGGTACAAATTACATGAAAAATATAACAACTACATTATTACTATTATTAACTAGAGTAAATGTAGCATCTAATTGCTTCATCGCTTTTGTGCATCATTCTCCACCGCTGAATCCTGTTGTTAACCTTTGTTCTGTGCTGCTCAGACAATGCCATGTTATCTGAGCAGGGCTCTGAGTCTTATGCTTTAGCTTGTTGATTTGAACCAGCACAAAATGTGTTGGAATTGTTCACAGAAAAAAATATCAAAATAAATTTGATGGAATTATTGGGGTAATTGAGGGGAGAATTTGGTTTAAAGCATTAAAGATTATTTTTTCTTAACTGAGCTCTGAATATCAGGATTGTGGCTAAGACAGGCAACCTTAAAGAGCTGAAAACTTGTTTTCATTTTACCAAATGAAGCCACAGTTACACTGGAAGAAGAGCTGGCATGGGGTCATGGACAGACAGTGTCTGAACAGCAACCACTCAGGAGATTCTGCATATATAGATAAAAGAAACAAACTGATTCATGTAGGCCAACAAGGAGCAGCTCCTGTATTGTTTCAGTGTGCAGCATCTGCTCTCTTCAGTATGCACCAGTGTTATTAGGTGAAGAATCAGCCACACCTTCTACCATCCCAGACAGATCTCTTTTTGGTGTGGTATATCTCATGCATGCGCTCCCCAGGTCATCAGACTTGCCCTGAACACAAATAGAGCTTGTTGAGAATTTTCTAGGGAAATGTTTTTCATTGGAAATCTTTTCTTGGAGACAATGTGGCTTTGAAAAATTTCATCTGAAAAACGTCAGGTTTCCAATTGTTGTCCCCAAAGGACAGTGAGTTCGTGCCCGGTGCGCTTGTGCCAATAAACACACAGGGGTGAAGGATCCAACTTAAACTTTATTTCTGCGCAGAAAGTGGTGCTTGGCAATCGTTCGCAAAGCAAGCCTCCCCACCCCAGTGGGCGTCTGCCTTATATAGCTACGTAACAGGTTAAACTTGCTGATGTGATGAAATGTGTAGCAAGCCCAGCAAGTAACCCCCCTTCCAGCTCCCCCGCAAGTAACCCCCCTTCCAGCTCCAGAACTTTGTTGATACAGCTTTTCCTCTAGCGAGGCCAGCAATTAAACAACTAAGCAACAAGCGATCTCCCCCAGCCTAAACAACCTACTCTATGCCCTTGGTTAGATAAAATACTTTTTCAGAACACAAAGCTGTTCCTGAAGTAGAAAATGCATAGTAAAAGTTCAGGGGATCTCTGCTGGACATGGCTTCCAGCCCTACTTCTGTCCCTAGGGGTTTAGCCAGGTGCCCCTGAAACAAGGGGTGCTTATCACAATGACAACCTGGTTTCAGGACCCCTAGGGGTTCTAAGCTCCCTGCCAGGGAACCAGGAACCCTAAAATCCCTGGGTCTATCAGGAGCTCTCAAGGTCAGGATGCCTGGTTTCTCAGGTCTTCCAGAGCTGTGGGATCCCTGGTGCAGAGAAAAGACATTAGAAATATTGGTTGTAAACGTTTCCAGGTTCCCTGATATGCAGGTAGAATCTGGAAGTTCTGGAAGACCCATCTAGAACCAGAGCACTTAGGGTTTCCAGACTCTGCTCAGCAGTGGGAACACCTTAGCTCTGAGGTGGAGGGTTTCTCCAGAGGAAGGGATTGTGACGCTTAGCTATTTTACTTTTTTTTTTTTTTTTTAATAAAACTTGAACTGAAAAGTATCAGGGTTTTAAAACATTTTATTTAGACTTCCCTTTCTGTAGGAAGTTTTGAAAACACTTCTTTTCATTTCATTGCAAATTGGAACAAGACCCTTTATGAAATATCAGTATAAGCTACAGAAGTGTTCTCATCTGTAACCCAAACTCATGCTGTCTGGGTAAGGCATGTTGCAGAAGGCAGAGGTTAACCAGAACTGACTCTGATTTGTCAACACTTTTAAGTTTCCATGAAAATTTACAAACACTATAGTCAAAACTACTAACCAATTGCAGATTTTCTGTTTTCCCACATCTTCCTTTCCTGGGCATCAAATCCTTTAGATACCACCATTCCTTTCTTTAAGCTGCTGAATCTCAATAGATTCAAGCATGCTTGGTTGTGTGTACACATTCATTTCCATCGGAAGAAATCACTCAGCAACCACAGCAGGCCCTGTGCTGCTTTGGACTAACTTAGAGCCATGCAGGGTGAGGTGGGGGCATTTTGCTGCTAAGGAGCCTTGTTACTGTGACACAGCAGCCTGCCTCACCCAGCTCTGCTATGGGTCAACAGGCTGGTGCGGGCTGCACAGGAAAGCCAGGAGCTGGACTAGGGAGAGTCTCTGCATATCTGGCTCCTAGTCACTCTGGATTTCCCTTGCCCCTACTCCATGCCCTCCACAACTCAGTGGCAAGAGCAGTGATTTAAAATGTGGTGGCCAGAGTGGGACCTGAAGAAAACCTCCCCAACCCACCTTCTGGCTCCCCCTTCCAGCTCATCCTTGTCACCCCAGTGCCCAGCTGAGTGGTGGGGCAGCCATTTAAAAGCTGGGAGTTGGGAGTGGGGTCCCTGAGCCCTTCTCCCAGCCAGACCCTGCTCTTAGCCACTGGCTTTTAAATCACTCTCCTGCCTCTCAGCTGGGCAGTGAGAAGGCAAGGGGGAGCCATCAGGAACTGGGAGCCAGGTTGGGGAGACGTTCCTGGAGTCATGCTCCTGGCTGTCAGCTTTTACATCACTGTCCCATTGGATGATGGGCACAGCAAGGGAAAGCCAGTGAGAGGTAGCAAAGCCCCTTGCCTCTTCCCGAAGCCAGCAACTGCCTACTTTAGGGAAGAGCCAGCAAGTGGTGGCTGCTGCTCCCCTCACCTCCTAATCTATGGGAGCAGAAAAGCTCCCATAGCTCCACAACACCTTCTCAAAACTGGGGTAACCCCAGTCTTGGAAAGCCAGAGAGGCTTTCACCTGGCTCCACTCCTCCCAGTCCCCAGGAGGAGTTAAGCTGGGAGAAAGTGTAAAGTTCAGTCTCCTTGGAGAAACTCTCACAGGAGCAACGTAATCCTATTTTTGCTGGTTTATTTTTCTCTTGGCCATTTTTGCTCCAGGAGAAAAGCCTGACTGTCTGTACCCTTTTGTTTTTTCTGGAAGGAAAAAGATATTCCTGGTAGAACTGAACCTGACCTTTGCCATTGATTCCATGAGTTGCTTTTTAATTGCAACTAGAACTAACCCATCAGACAACATGTTATTCATGAAGTCTTCTAGAAATACCAGAAGAGCTTCAAGGACACACAGCAGAGTACATTGAAATATTTCTGCATCCTGGGCAAAAAACAGAAAATGAAGATGGAATTTGATTCAGATTACTCTGAAGACCTATTGCTACCATAAATAATGTTATCAGCATCTTTTGTTTATTGTAACTGTCAGATAACAGAGAAAGAATCTAATGATAATCCTGCATTTAGATTAAAAACTATTTCTTGGACAAATTCATTTCAGTGAAATATCACATACAGTATTACTACACATCAGTAGGCTAGTTGGCACTTCCATGATATTTGCCAATACAGCCAAGATCAGTCAGCTCTAGAGACAGAAACCAATTTGACTCCATTTATTTGCTGCTGCAGAGCTTCCCTCATCTTATATCCCTCATTAAGCAGCAGTCATGCATTCTTGTCTAAACATAAGAATAATTTTCCTAAGGTCCCTCAGTGTTTCAAATCCTTTCCTGGAGAATATGTTTTCCCTAATTGTTAGGGAGCAAAATTAGTTTCAGCAACAAAACGCAAATCAAATTTGGACAGTAATTAAGAGAGTCAGCTTTTCCAGGGGAAGACTTTTCTTCCTCCAGCTAGGAGTAGAGCGTAGATACTTTTTCCTAATTTAATTATACAATGATATTAAGATCTCTTTTTTCCCCCCACTCTGAAGGATACTGGGCACGTCTGCACATTCATTAATGCGTCTTCATTAATGAACATTTAGTTTAGTACTTGCCTAATGAAGTACTAACTAAATGCTCAGTAACTAGAGTTACTGCACAGTAGCACTAGTGCATGGGTATTTTGTAATGGTTACTGCGCGTTAGCTTAATAACACTGTGCAGTAGGCTATTAGCACGGTTTTTGACCAGCATGCTACTGCACAATGTTATTAAGCCAATGTGCAATGTCTCGTAGATGGACCTACTGAGAAAGAAGTAAAGAAGACTAAGAAGTTAGAGACTTTTTCTAAACCGAAATCTGAAAATTTTAATAGTTTAAAATGTATCAATTCATTGAGTAAAACTTGAGGAGGAATGGGTGTTTTCAAATTATTTTGTTTTTAAGTAAAGCATAGGATTTAAGAACGATTGGAGAAACCAAATTTAAATAGTTTTATTAAGAAACTTTCCTACTTAAGTAAACAAAAAAATTGAGAGAATATTTTTTTGAAAAATCAAAGAAGTTGCATAAATATTGTGACTGTGATTTTGTCTTATTTTCCCTGCCCTTTTATTTTTAGTGTTGTCAGTTTGTTCTGCCTTATGCACCAGATTTTAATAGCATTGCAAGAAGTAATATTCACTGTGCAACAGGGAGGGCTTCTGTTACTTGAAGGAGGAAGCAGCAGCAGGGAAGTCCCCAAGTGGTGGGGAAGACTGCTTATGAGATGGCTGCAGGGGAAGAGAGAGCTAGGGACACATAGGCTGCAAATACCTACTGCTGGGTTAGCTACCTGGAAAGAGGATGATAAGGCAGGGCCCTGCTGGAGCAACGAAGATACTGCTATGCCAGCCAGGGTAGCAACAGTAAACTTCCCATTGGAATGAAAGAGAGGCAGCTGCACCAGAACTAGCAAGCTACCTGACCAGAAGGGGGCAGGGCTTGAGAGACATATAAACTCAGGTCCTGAGCCACGGTGCTCAGTCTGGACCTACAGGCAGCAAGGAAAGGAACTTCTGAGCAGGATGGCTACAGGAGAGGGACTACCTGGTATTTGAGCTGCCCTGGAAACTGCAAGAGGCTTATAGCTTGCAGGGTGTAGGACCCAGTGTGGAGGCATTTTTGCTAAAGCTAGCGTGCTGAAGTTTTTGTTTAAGCTTTACACCAGTGGACCAGGAGTGGCTACAAGAGGAGATGAGGAGGCCATGGTCAGGTGCCTGAGCGGTGCACTGTAGTTAACCCACAGTGGGCTACCAGGGCCACACCAGTGTTTTGAACCTGGCCAGGGGCTGGGACTCAGAACACAGAGTGGGCTTAAGCCAAAGGAGCTGGAACCCTAGAGAGGAGCTGAAGTCTAGCCCGTGCACAAGCCAGACTGGGCCAGGGGCTCCAGGCCTGAGAAGGGTGAAGCCAGGGCCAGGGGCCCATGGCCCATGATGGGCAAGACCAGGGCCAAGGACCCAAATCCTGAGGGGGAATGAGACAAGGGCTAGAGCCTGGAAGCCAGGTCTGGTGCAGTAGACTTAGGCTGAGAGAGACTCAGCCAGATAAAAAGGGGCCAAAGCTGGGAAGGCAGAAGCCCTAAGAAGGGTGTGGAGGCTTGAGGAGGTGTGAAGTGATGACTGGTAACATCTGTGAGGCATGGGCTTGGGTGTAGGGGCAGAAGAAGACTACTAATCGGCTTAAGACAACAGGTGCTCTGGGTGGGGCAGAGCATGGATGGTCCAGGAGAGCCTATCTAGTGCTTGAGGAGCAAGATTGGGACAAGAGGGGTCCAGAAGGGACTTTCTGGCCCGCAGATGGATGAGGTCTTGCTCTGGGATCCTTGGGCAACCTCCCTTTATACAAATTAATTAATTTAATCAAAGCATGGCAGGGTAGGTGGGAGAAAAGGGAGAGTACGTGGAGCGGGGCAGGAACCATGTGGCCACCATGGTAGCCCCTGAGGCCTGAGTCTGCTATAACTCCTAAAACCATTGAGGTCAACGGAACTTTTAAAGACCTTCATGACATAACTCACTATGAAATTAGTATCAAAACTTGTAACTGGGCCTCTTGGCAAAAATTATTTCCATCAAGCAACAGGTTGCACTATGTGACCTGGTTCATGTTTACATAGCATAATATCCAATGGGGGAAAAAAAGCACCTTGCTCTGCCAGAACTTGCCAGCAAAGGAAAATGGGAAACTTCTGACAAGGGCTCTCTTCCACCACTCCCCACTTGCCTTCAGCTGTGCAAATGAGCTTTGAGCTCACTTGCTGAGATCCCTCTGGGTGAAGGACTTGCTCCCCCAACCCTTGAACAGAGCAGGGGAGACCTGGGTGAAGGGAAGGAGGACAAGTAGAGTAGTGAGGCTCAGACTCTCCCAGGACATGTGCTTCTAGGCCTGTGCGAAGCAGCTAATATTCACTTCGGATTCGGATTTGGCTGATTTGGGGGACAGTGATTCGATTTGGTGATTTGTATCACTGGCCTGAATCAATTCAGCTGAATCTGATTCGGAGATTCTCTTTCCTGGTGGTGTCAGACAGCAGAAAGGCAGGGAGGTGTAAAAACCTTTCTTTCTTATTTAGCAATGAAGTTTGTAAGTCCCAAAATGGCAACTTTTGCACTTCCCCTCTCTAAGATTTCAGTTATCTGCAGGTAAAGCAGTTAGGCATGTTAATCTGAAGTTATGCAGAAAGCAGGGTACTAATGCAACTTATAGACTAACTGGAATTGGAGATGTATAAGCTTTGTCATGCAGAGTCTTTGTTTGTGTTCTGGCTCTCAAGATAGAGAGAGCTTAAACACTGCATAAAGAAGCAGACTTGAAGGCTAGTTGAGCAAAGGGACAAAGGGTGGTGAGACATGACATTTTCC
>NW_005841955.1:222049-224667 GCF_000455745.1 Alligator sinensis
CAGTCTGAGGCAACAAAGTCCAACATGAATCACAGAAAGAACCCTTGCAGAAGCAGAAAGTGTGTGTGTGCGTGCGTGTGTGGTGGTGATAGGGGTGGGGGTGGGGAGAGGGTGTTCAGCAGTCTACACTAAGATGCTGAAAGACCTGGTCAAATATTATCATTTTCTGTATAGTATGCCACACTTTCAAATTAAAACATGGTACAAATGAGCATCAGATATTTTCTACATTTAATAAGGACAATCTTTGAAGCTGGATCACCACTTTTGCAGCTCATTATTGGGTGAAATGCTTGAAGATGTTGCTCCATTAACACATGAATTGCACTTCAATACTTGTTCTAATTTCAGATGAAGTTTGCAGTCTAGTAGGTCCCTGGGAGACATTGCATTTAATTCACTTGCATGCTCTTTTAAGGGTCAAAACCATAATATTATATATTTTTTCATTTGTTAACAGTAATAGTATGGCATCCTGTATACATACACTGCTTAATAAATATTAAACAAATTCCAGCTCACAACTTGTCTCTGCGTTTGAGTGTAGGACACACAATCACTGAAAGAATAAGTGGTACTATAATATTATTTAATTCTTGTTCATATATTAATCAACAAAACAATGCTTTTATTCTGTAAAATACACCTTTCTATACAGAAGCTCCTACATGAATACATAATTCCAAAATGTTACAAATTCAGAAGTGCCATATTTACACAAGGATGAGGTTTTTCCCCCTATTCAGCATGAGGAAAAACAATTTCTATTGCATTTGGTATAAAGGGAATCACCAGCAGTTTTGGTCAAAATTTTTCAACAGGACATTTTGCATCAAAAATTACAGAAATCAGAATGTTTAACCAGAATGTTTCATCTTTATGAATTTTTATATAAACATGCCAAAGCATTTTGCTTCAACACTTTTTTGTTTTTTCTTCAATAACATAAAAATATTTCATTTTGATAAGGCTGAAATATGTTTTTTGATGCAGTAAAATGCTTTGCTTGACTATACTTCAAAATGTTTTCTTTAAGTTTCTTTTTATTAAAATGCTATTTTAATGTATAAAAGCATTAAATTGCTTTTATTAAAAAAAAGATTATGCTTTTATTTAAAAAGATAATATTTTATTAAAAAAGATAATGCTTTTATTTAAAAAGCATTAATATGGTACTAAATACCATATTTAGTATGGTATTCAAATATCATTTATTACATATAAAGTTTTGAACATAATCTAGAAGCAGAAATTAGACAAAATTATTGAAACAAAATGTTTTACCTCATCAAAATGAAATGAGTTGTCTTGAAATATTTAATGGTTCCCAACAAAAGAATTCTGGTTCTTGTTATGAAAAATTTCCAAATGTTGATGTTTCATTCTGTCGAAGAATAATTACATTTGTGAATATTTAAATTTAATTAAAAAAATTATTCTATGTGCTCACCTAAGCAGGAGAATCTAGCAGGCAATTTGTGTTTGACTAAATTGTAGCTGCCAATTGGAAAGGGGACAAAACAAGAGAAAACAGAAATCATTGCTGGACTATGCACTTCATTCTCTTACAGTCACAAATATGTGAGATTTATCAAAGCACCTTCATTATAAGCTGGTCTGTTAACTGCTATTAACTAATACAAAAAGGGATATCAACCCACAGCATCAATGGCTTCATCTTGTTTTAAAATCAACATAATTTGAAGAACATGGTAGGCTAATGTTGGTCATCAGTTAAAGTACTGCTCAGATTCAAGATTTGGAACAAACTCTGTAACACTGTGTGTGTTGTGGGGGAGATGGGGGAGATTCCTTTCCCTTAAAGTGCCAACATTTATACTGCACACCTTCCATTCAAAAGTCTGCTAAACAAACCTGGCAAATTATAGTGTTACTCAACTACTTGCATATGCAGGCAGGAAGCACTGAGAATGAATGCAGCAATCATTTAATGAATGAGAATCCAAATTTTTAACATAATCTTAAAGCTGAAATGAGATGACATTATTGAAACAAACAAACAAAAATAAACCGTTCATGTGGAAAATAGCCCTTTTTCCTCTGCTAAATGAGCCCTCTGAATATTTTTATATAGCATGCATTAATATTTATTCCTTATATATGTGTGGGCCAGCTCCTGGTCCCGCCCTCGCCGGGCGCGAGCCGGGCCCGTCTGTGTGCACGCGGGCTATGGCCAGCAGCCCGGGCACGCGGGGCCAGAGAAAAGTCGCAGGGTGGAGCAGTACGCTCGAGCTAGAATCAGTCACGGAGGCGTAATGGTTGATTGAAAAGATTATTTACTTACACCGGAGATGGTCGCGGTGCAGGCTGGACAGTTTCCCAGGTACAGCTCCGCTTCCTTCCTCGTTGGAGGACTCTAAAACTCCGTTCCCAGGATCCTCGGAGTGGTTTAAACTCCGTGGTGTTGATAACTGGGTTCTAAGGTAGGGATTCGTCTGGGCTGCGATTGGTGACAGGGAGAGGCTAGAGGCCGTCGGTAAGTGGTGCCCCGGAGATTGCTAGGCTCCGGGGGTTCGGCAATTGGAGCCTCTATCGCCTTCTTAAGAAAGACGCGCTGGGTTCGAAAGGACCCACAGCGCTTAGAGATCCGTCTCTCC
>NW_005841955.1:225170-225908 GCF_000455745.1 Alligator sinensis
TAAACAGAAACTTATAAAACAGATTAATGATCTTATCTAATACACTTAAACAATCTCTATGACTCAATTGGATGAAACCATTGAGGATCCATCATCCCGCTCTTCTAAATAACAAAAACCTAACTCATAAGCTAATCGGCATTGACCCGCATCTCCCAAAATTTGAAACTGTCACTTCGTGAGTCCAGAATGCTGTAGGAGAAATCCAAACACGTATCGCTCCTCTAGGGTTTTCGGTGGTCGGTTGGACTCGCGACGTCTAGCATCTTGTGGTTTGGTACAATCCTGATCATAATATGATCTGGACTCCATTAGGATACGTAGTTTTGACAGTTGACAAAGGAGATTACTCACGGGCTGGTTTATCATTGGACTGAGCAAAATTCGAAGGACTGCGATGTTTTTCTGTCCATAAATCTCGAGACAACTATCCAGACTGTGAGGAATCAGTGGAACGTTTCCAGGAGCTCATAAATGATGGTGAGGCCATGGTCTTATTCGCTGGAGTGATGTTAATCCCAGTGCATACGCTTCAGGGTTCCAGGCACAGTACGAGACACCGATGAGTGCCAGCATGAAATGCTCTGCACCGGTATAATCTGGTCGTCCTGTATGCCATTCGTGGGCTTTCTGGTTAATCAGTCCTGCGACAAGTGCTGGCAGTGGAATAGGCCAGTGAGTGTTAGCTGTTATCATGTCGAGGTTGGTGACATGTCCCCTGCTCCACGAGGGTTGTCT
>NW_005841955.1:226550-227329 GCF_000455745.1 Alligator sinensis
TTTAGACCGACATTTTAGGCTCCTTTTTCTCAGCCGCTCCTTTGACCGTCCGAACAGCCATCTGCAGCTGGGCTTTTAAACTCAGATTTTGGTGCATTAAATTCATTACAGTACGAAAGGTTGCACTATCCTCTCCCCCCTTGTCGTACCATAAGGCCATTCTCTCATCTGCGGCTCGTTCCTCCGCTCCCAGGATTTCACAGAGCTCAGACGGAAGCTCGCGTCCCGTTAATCTAGCCACCATGAAGGGAGGGAACCGGGCGATTGGCTCTGGCTCTTTATCCCCCCGAGCATATCTCAAACATCGGGCACACTCCCGGGTGGAAGTCGGGTCCACCTCGTCCGCCGGGCTGGGTACGACAAGGGACAGAGTATCAAGGGGTCTAAACAGGACTCGTTCATTCCTCATTACACACCTGAATGCCGCTGGAAGTAAATACACTTCTCTCTCCCTCGGGGCTCCCTCTTCGGAGACTCCCTCGTCCCCCTTTAGCGAAAGGTGTCCGCTCACAAATCTCTCACCCATTCCGCCCGCCTGATGGTAAGCGATATGCGCTTCTAACTCCTCAAAACTTTTCACTTGGCGTTGATTGTCGCACCAAGGGCAATTCCTAACCAATTCTAGCTCCAGCGTGTCTCTTCTCATCGCCATCTGCGAGTTCTCTCCCAATCCCATCTGCTAGTTCTCTCCCAATCCCATCCTCATCGCCATGTGCGGGCCGGCTCCCGGTCCCGCCCTCGCCGGGCGCGAGCTGGGCCCGTCTGTGGCCGGCAGGCCC
>NW_005841955.1:227781-236373 GCF_000455745.1 Alligator sinensis
TACAGAACGGCGGGAAACACTTTTCTGCACGCGGGTTCTCTATAACAACGGAACACTCCGTCGTGCAAAAGAGCTTCAATTTGGTGGGAACATAATTTAGTGGTGCCGAAGCACACACAATTAAAAAATCCACAACTTTGGGTTTTGACAATATATATAATTATCACTTTCTTTCCTTATGAAAAAAATCAAAACGGGATTACACAAGAAAATTGTCCCGACAGAGTCTATTATAAAGTACTTTATGATTCATTGTGCTGCTCTTCAGCACAGGTCAATAGTTGTGATACCACAGCCTGGGTTCACACATGCAAATAGTAGGAAGATTAATTTTAGTGCACAAGAAACTCAAGGGCTGGTGCGATTCATCATCAATCACTATCGGTTCCTGTTTATGCCAGGGCTTTAAAGAGAATCCTGCTAACAAACAGGATACAATATAAGACACAAGCCTGCTCTCTGTCAGTGTGATGAAGGACTTGGGGAAAGTTGAATACAAGTGGAAAAATTTCAAGGGAGAAGGTGAGAGCTGTGAAAAATCACTTTGCAAGGTTGCAAAGTAAAATGCAAGTTCCTGTCCTGAGTTAGCACCTGACAAAAATGTTTCTCACATACATTCTTACGTGGGAAGCACTATCATTTCATGGATAAAGCATAGTCTCAAGTTTCTGAATGAGTAAGGAATTATACTGCCTCTAGTGCTCCTATGAGAATAATGCTAAGTGCAAGTATGCCTAAGAGGCAATGATTTCAAATACAGGTATCTCAATTCCAATGCCTAAATCCATATTTAAGCATCTAAATGACTAAATAAATTGGTTGATTTTCATAAGTGCTGAATACCTGCATGTTTCTTTGAAGTGAATGGTAGCTATGGGTCTTCAGAGCCTGCACAAATAGAGCTTTTTTACAGCAAATTTATACTTCTATTTATACCTAGGTAGGGAAAGTCTGGCCAAGGTACATTACTATAGGATCTACATCTGACACCCTTATTCATGATGAGTGGTCCCTTAATCTTATTTTCTGTTATTTTATTACAGTAATCTTTACTGTAATAAGATTACAGTAACCTTTACAAGCAATCTTATTTATTGATATTTACTGAACATGAATCAAATTGGTAGTTTCAGGCCGACAAAAATAGCTAAAGAAATATCAACTCATTTTATTAAAGCAAAGAGATATATGGAGCAGCATCCAAGGCCTAAACACCCTGTTGTGCATCTGAAAACTGACAAACAAAGCAAATGAAAATAAATCTAATCCAAGCCAAAAGGGAAAAAAAAAACAGCTTCCTTATGATAAATATGCTAGCTAACATCACACAAGTAGGCCACAGCAATTGACAAAAGGTATTACTGCGCTAAAGGCAATGAGTGAACTGTCTCTGTTGGTTCTGGGTGTCTGAAATGTGTATTTGTACAAACCCGACAGGATTGAATTACTCAAAAAGTAGAACTTTCTCAACAACAGAGTTTGCTGCTGCTGTTACTGTTTTTATTCTGTTCTAAATCAGTGACCACTATAAAAAGTGACAGGAATGACACTAGAACAGCTACTAGGCAACAGCTGTGTGCAGTTATGCCAAGCCAAAAAAAAGCACCTGCCAACTATGGGTATAATAAAAATGGGCAGATAGTATTACAAGTGCTTAAAAACCAATTTCTGTTATGAAACGCTGGGTCAAATATGCCTACATATAAAAAGTATAGATATTTTTGCTCTTCTGTTTACAATAAGATTGAACAACACACATAGTTTCATAGTTTCATAGTTTTAGGGTCGGAAGGGACCTAATAGATCTTCTAGCCCGACCCCCCGCCAGGGCGGGAGAACAACAAAAAACCCTAAAAACAAAAACGGGACTCAAATGAGTCCAGCCAGGTAGGCAGCCTCTTCTTAAAGACCCCCAGGGTAGGGGCCAGCACCACCTCCCTTGGAAGTTGGTTCCAGCTCCTAGCCGCCCTAACTGTGAAGTAATTTTTTCGGATGTCCAATCTGTACCTCCTCTCCATCAACTTGTGCCCATTACTCCTTGTTATGCCAGCAGGGGCTAGGGGAAACAGCGTCTCCCCCAAACCCTTCTGGTTCCCCCTAGTGAGTTTATAGACGGTCACCAGGTCCCCCCTCAGCCTTCTCTTGTGGAGGCTGAATAGGTTCAGGTCCCGCAGTCTCTCACTGTAGGGTCTGCCCTGTTGTCCCCGGATCATGCGGGTGGCCCTCCTCTGGACCCTCTCCATGTTGTCCACATCCCTCCTGAAATGGGGCGCACAGAACTGGACACAATACTCCAGCTGCGGCCTGACCAGCGTCGCATAGAGGGGGAGGATCACCTCCCTGGCTCTACTCGAGATGCACCTGTGGATGCACGACAAGGTCCGGTTAGCCCTGCCAACCATGACCTCGCATTGTCGGCCCATGTTCATCTTGGAGTCAATAATGACACCAAGATCCCTTTCCGCCTCCGTGCTCTCAAGTAGGGAGTTCCCCATCGTATAAGTGTGCTGCTGGTTCCTACTACCCAAGTGCAGCACCCTGCACTTGTCCGTATTGAAACACATCCTGTTCCTGTTTGCCCACCCCTGTAACCTATCCAGATCCTTCTGCAATCTCTCTCTCCCTGCTAGCGTGCTCACCTCCCCCCAAATTTTGGTGTCATCAGCGAATTTAAACAGGTTGCTTTCCACCCCAACATCAAGATCGCTGATGAAGAAATTGAACAGCGCAGGCCCCAGGACCGAGCCCTGGGGGACTCCACTACCCACCTCCCCCCAAGTCGAGTATGATCCATCCACCACCACCCTCTGAGTGCGACCCTTCAGCCAATCTGCAATCCATCTGACCGTGTAGGCATCTATGCCACAGTCGCCTAGTTTATTAATTAGGATGGGGTGAGAGACGGTGTCAAAGGCCTTGCTGAAGTCCAGAAAGACTACATCCACCGCGACACCTGCGTCCATGGCCTTTGTGACCTGATCATAAAAGGCAATCAGGTTGGTCTGACATGATCTCCCCCTAATAAATCCATGCTGATTGCCCCTGAGCATCATCTCGGATGCCGGCCCATCACAAATGTGCTCCTTGATGATCTTCTCAAAGAGCTTCCCCAGGATTGAGGTAAGACTGACGGGCCTATAATTGCCCGGGTCCTCCCTTTTCCCTTTTTTGAAGATGGGGACCACATTAGCTACCTTCCAATCGTCTGGCACCTGGCCCAAGCACCACGATCGCTCGTAGAGCCGTGCCAGGGGCCCTGCAATAACCCCAGCCAGCTCCCTCAGCACCCTGGGGTGGAGAGCATCCGGACCCGCTGACTTGAACGCGTCCAGCCCCTCCAGAAGCTCTCTAACCCGGTCCTCCCCAACCTGAGGTCTGAAGGCGATCCCCTCGCGTCCGGCTTCTATCACAGCAGGGAAGTCCCGGTCCCTGCACAAGAAAACGGAGGTGAAGAATTGGTTAAAGAGGTCCGCTTTATCCTCTGACGCAACCACCAGATTGCCCCGCATATCCTGCAGGGGCCCCACATTACCCGGCGCCTTCTTCATCCTCCCAATATATTTGAAAAAGGACTTTTTGTTATCCTTAATCCTGGACGCTAATCCGAGCTCTATCTCCGCCTTGGCCTTCCTAACAGCCCGCCTGCAGGCCCGAGCAGAGGAGGTATACTCCTCTTTGGAGATTACACCCCCCTTCCACCGGGCGTACGCCACCCTTTTGGCAAGCAGGCATTCCCGGAACACTCTACACTGGATGGTGAATTCCAGCACACGGTGATCACTATTGCCCAGGTGGTCAAGAACCTGGAGGCCTCTTACCAGGTCGTCGCCTGCGGCCAGGACCAGGTCCAGCAGGGCATCTCCTCTGGTGGGACTGTGCACCTCCTGAATCAAGTGGAGGAGATATCAACATATCTCCTCCACTTGATATCAACATCATGTGTATATCAACATATACACATGACTGGTGTACATGTTTATTTAGCTACCTACTCCATATGAAGCTGGACTATGAAAACAGCAGTAATTTCTTAGAAGGCATTAAGCTCATTGAAGATCATTAAAAGAACCATAATGATATCAGACCTAGATTAGCTTGAATGGAAGTTTTTCAGAAGCCAGATATGCCCCTAAATTAGGGGAGGGCAAAATATAAGCCATGGACCAGAGTCAGCCTGCCAGGCAATTCCAGGTGGCCCGCGAGTCCCCTCTGTAAGCCTTCTGTAAGCTCTGCCCTGGGCTGCCCCTCTGCAAGCCAGCCTGTCCCTGCAGGAGGTACGGCTCTGGTTGCTAGCCCCCCTCCCTCACCACCCCCAGCCTGGTCTGACCAGCCCCCAGCCCTGAGCTAGGGGACACTAGAGAAAAAAAGCCTCTGCTTGGCAGAGTTTTTTGCTGGCACCCCTGTAGCTAATTCCAGCCTCCCCGCCTTTCTCCAGGTTGTGTCAACCCTGACTTTATAAAGTAAGGAAAACCTGTAACACTTTTGTTAGGAAAAAGCAGGCAGCTAAAGTTGGGTACATGACCTCCTTTGTTATTACAAATAATCAGAGTCTAGAGCTTTATGTAAGGAAGTTGAACAGAAAACACCGTTTCAAGAAGACTCTCTGTGCGGAGAAGAAGTCTGATCAAGATGCATCGGACGGTGAGGAGGGAGAAACATCCATGTATATAATCCATCAAAATGGCAGCCTTGACAGACCCCAAACAACTGTGCAATTAGAAGTTACAAGCCCAGAGTTTCTGATTGTTTCGGGAAGCCATAAATCTGACACAAGCTGAGAAGCTGCCACCCAGGTGGGGTGTGCTAAAAACAAAAGACCACACAGTATTACCGTACATCTTATACATAGCATGCTAGGACTGTCATCCTAAGTATAGTTCCTGGTTTCTAACACAGTCTGATTTTTACATCAACTTTGCTTATGTAACATTCACACATACTTGGGGCTGTGTGTGGTCAAGTGTGTTCTAGTTTTATTTTGCTGTGTATCTTGTTCGTGCTGCATAGTTTGTTTCCTCTACATCTGGAGAGACCCACCTCTACGTCTCTAGAACCAGTTGAGTGACTGGCCAAATCCGGGAGTGCCAACCCCCTTGGAATTCACTGGTCTGCATTAACCATGTTCAAATGAGGTTGCTTTTTGACTGGGGCTCTGGATGAGGTCAGAAAAGATATTTAAGGTTGAGGCCACCTGGTCTGGCATTCTCTCTCTTCCTCCTCCTGGGGTTGCTGAACTCTGAATGCTGATTTGGGAGCCAGAGAGGCCTGCTTCTTATGGGGAGGGTGGTGACACCCTGCTCTTCACTGATGAAGCAGATTGAAGCTATGTGATGGGAAAGCCTCAGGTACAGGGAGAGAAAGTCTAGGGCTTGAGACCTCTGTTCTCTCCCTCTTCTTTCCCTTTTTATTTTCTGGGTTTTTGAGTGGTGATGTCATGTGGGGGTCTATCAGTCTTTGCAGCAAATGGGTCAAGGTTGGAGCTTGGCAGTTTTACGGGCATGCTCTGGGCCAGGGCTGAGAGTCTGGCATGTTTTAGTTGCTATTGCAACTTCATTTGGGTTCAGCATAGCTGTGCCACTAAACCTCAGTTATGTGTCTGGCTGGCTGGATGTCATGAGTGTATCCTTCCTCAGTGCAGGCTGCCCAGGAATGAGGTCCTGGAAGCTACTGGCCATGCAGGCCTTGAGTGGGATGATGCCATGAGAGTATCATTCCCTAATGGAGACTGATCAGGAGACAGAGTCCTGGTAGTCACTGTGTTGGGGATTGTAGTGTCTCAGCATGGTGGTATAGTTGAGACTACTTGTCCAGGCTGCAGCCATAGGCCTGGGCCCTTTTTGCTGTTTTACAGCTGCTGCATTTCAGTGCACAGTATAGGGCTGAACCCTAGCCATATGTTGGATGGCAGACTTGGGCCAGGGTGAAGCCCTGGCACTTCTTGTTGCTTATTTAGGCCTCAGTGGTGTCTAGGTCTGGTTGGCTTTTTGCTGCCCAGTCCAGGCCCAGTGAAATAAGCCTGGGCCTTCTTTTGTCCCTTTTGCAGTTTATGCCCCAACCAAGTGCTGTGGTTGGGTGCTAGTTCGAATTTAGGCCCAAGCCAAAGTAGACCTGGTTCCCCTTTTGTTGTTTCACAGTTGTTAGGTATCAGCCTAGCAGTGTAGTAGTAGCTAGACTGCCTATAAGTTTGTCATTTCTTTCCTGATTTGGATTAAACTTGTGGGATGGTAGCCCCTTCTGAGGCCATGAAGCTTGCCAAGTTTCAAAGAGATAGGTGCAGGGGGGTTTCCGGGAAACTGCACCTCAAAGCAGCTACACATGTTAATGTCAGAGCAGTCCATGCCCCCTCTTCCCTCTCCCTCTCCTTAGTTTCTCTTTAGCTGCAAGCAAGCCCAGTTTTGAAACTCGAAATGTTTCAAAACTTTTGAAACATTTCAAGTGCCCTCGTTTTGTTTGAAGGCTGCTTCGAGGCCTTTTGTTTCATTTCAATTTCGCTGTTTTGAGCTCAAAACAAGTCAAAACAGCAACTAAATGAAACACCCAGTGAAATTTCACACAGCCCTTTTTTTACAGTGGTTGTGTCTCAGTAGAGTTGTATAGCTGAACCCTGCTATATGTTTGTTGTATGTAGCAGCCTGGCTCATTTTGGACCTGGCACATGTTGCTTTTGTGGTTCTGTGATCTGACCAATTCAACACTGGTTGCTGGTCAGGCTCTTTTGCTGTTTGGCTGGCTTTTCTCTGAGTTCCCTTGCAGTTTCCTGCCCAACCTAGCTTGGATTAGGACTAAAAACCTTGTGGTGTGATATGATGATGAAAACTGCTTTTCATCTCTCAAATCTACTTTCACCCCTCAAATCGATGTGGAAGTGAGAATCAGCACTACAGTTTTGCAGGGAGCAACGAGAGGCCCTTTGCAATGCAGAAAGACCTATGATTTCTAGCAGGTCCCTGCAGTGCAGTGGACCCATTGGATTCTCTGGTGTGGGTCCCCTTTTTCCATTCCATTGCTGAAGGGCAGGCATAGGGGTGCAGGCCCCCTGAACTACCCTTTGGGGAGTCCTAAATCCTAGACTTTACATGTGTAAAAACCCTGCAGGGAGGGTGCCACCTATAGACTTTGGTTTGTAGTTTGTAGTGCTTTAAAATTATAGTTAGTGATTACTTTTGGGGTTTTTATGCTTTGTAATAAATCTGGGTTTTGTGTTTGGGAGAAAAGGGTTGTTGGTTTTATTGGACACCCTAATAATCCATTAGTATTTCCCAGGTAAAGTGGGTTGGGGCTCAAGCCAAGGTAAAATATATTCAGTATCCCTGAAAATGAACTCAGCCCTTGTTACTGCTGACAGGTGCTCAGCAGAGAGGTTACACTTACAATGAATAACTGTAAGCTTTGTAATCAAGTATGAAAACAAATCACATAAATATTCTGTATGCTTGTCCACAGATCCTCACATCTGAGCAGGGATTTAAATGAGTAGCATCTTCAGAAGTAATGGATGGTAGTAATGCCAGTGGAATACATTCTGCAAGTATGTAAAGTGCTTGGCAGTTGGCAATGATTCTTGATAAACAGGTAAATATACCTTTAAGGAATGGCAAGAGAGGGTAAAGTATTCCACAAACTGAAACTGGAAGCTATCCAGTGGGTCTGATTTATAGTATTGCTGAATTCTGGACAAACTTCATAAGACAGAGGAAAAACCTTTTACAATATTCTGGGAGAGAGGCAATTCTAAACATTCAACCCTGCTAATTTTTTCAAAGAACAGGTACAAGTATTTCCTTAGGAATTAGCATGGTGGCACAAGGCATTTTGAGCAGTGGAGCTCCACAAGGGAGTGCAGTGCAAAACGGGTGAAAGATTAGATGTGACTGATAGAAAAAAGTAATTTTGCTTTAAAAGATGGTGTTTGGTGCTTCTGTATTATATCCTTAGAAAGAGAAGGAAGTGGAAAAGCAAAGCAAATGTGTTTAGTGAGTAAGAAAATATATTTAAATATTTTAAATGCAATTACTTTTTTTGCCCAAGGCAAAACATGAAAGGGACATTTCCTCTTTTCACTACTGATTCAGGAATCATTCCTGATTGTTGCTTAAGTAATGCTAACAGTGATGGAATAGGTCTGTTACAAAGCTTATTGAACTCAATGGAAGATTGAATAGACTTCAATGGGTTTCAATCAGGTCCTTTTGTCCATATTTTAAAATAAATCATCGACATTACAGAGGTGTGAAATCTGAAATAGTTCCAGATGAGTTTTACTTCTGATAATACTTTTCTAAAATCAGAATGGAATGTATCCCAGTTTTGGACAAATAAATAAATAAGCAATAAATAAATAAAACAATAGGGCGGTGCGAAGCTTCAGTCCCTGATTTGATTCACTGGAGATTCAGCCCAATTTAGTGGCTGAATCTCTGAATCAAATCAGCAGACCCTTCAATCTCTCTGAATCGAATCAGAGCCCTCCAAATGGATTCAGAGAGATTCAGAAAGATTCAGATTCATAGATTCATAGATTAATAGATGTTAGGGTCGGAAGGGACCTCAATAGATCATTGAGTCTGACCCCCTGCATAGGCAGGAAAGAGT
>NW_005841955.1:237214-238512 GCF_000455745.1 Alligator sinensis
GTCACAGCCTCTTAACTTGTTCACCAGTATGGGGTGGGATACCGTATCGAAGGCCTTCCTGAAGTCTAAGTATACGACATCCACCCCTCCTCCTGTGTCCAGGCGTTTCATAACCTAGTCATAAAAAGAGACCACATTAGTCAGGCACGATCTGCCTGCTACGAACCCGTGATGGTTTCCCCTCAGCATAATTTGTCCTGCCGGGCTCTCGCAAATGTAACATAGATGTTACATTTGCGCAATTGTAACATAGAGATTCTGACATAGACACAGCTTTAAATGTTTTTTCTGCATACCTCTAGGTAGCAGGCAGCTGGTGAATACTCTGATGCTGGGTTGAATGGAATGTCCCACAGGAGCCCGGGCGCTCTCCAGTGCACTCGGCCACACACCTGGCAGTGGACCAGAAGCACTTCTGGTCCACTTTTGGGTTCACTGTGGAGAGCACGGGGGGGTGCCCCTGCACTCTCCTGGCTTGGTGACTGGTGCCTCCTACATCTGGGAGTGTGCCCGGGCTCCCCACATGGCTGATTGCCAAGCCAAGCTGGGGTGGGGGGGTGCCGTGTGCACTCTTTGGCGGACCCGGAAGTAGTTCCCGTCCACTTCTGGGTTCGCTGCTAAGCATGCAGGGCCCCTTGCCCCCCCCACCTCCCCACGTTCCTCTGGGACACTCCATCTGCCCCAGCATTGCAGCATTAATGAGCCACGCCTGGTACCTCAAGGTATGTAGAAAAAACATTTAAAGCTGTGTCTATGTTCAAATCGCTGATTCTCCGAATTAGCATTGAATCTTCAGATTTGGATTTGGATGAATCAAATTGGGGATGGTGATCTGAATCAATAAATCGAATCACGGTCCCTATTTCAGGCCAAATCCCATTCCAAATTGAATAGGGCCTATTTTGCGCACCCCTATAAAACAGCCTCCCCCTGATTTATTCTAACTGATTGACAAGAAGAAACTTATGAGATCTATTTAGGAGAGGTTGAAACTGTGAGCAGTGATACTTTTTAGGTAAAGATGTAGCTTAAGGACTTAATTTTAGTGTATGTGTGACCTACTGTGAGTCTTATTATTAGTAGTATTATTATAATTTTATTTTTATTATTATTATTATTATTGTTATTGTATCAACCAGTCAAGAGGCAAGTATCCCTCTAAAATATAATTATCCACTCAAACTGTCCATTCTAAGACAATGAAAGTTAAGAACAGTGTCAATATTGTAACAGATGAAGTCAGATCATGCCAATATTTAACAGATTGTAGTCCATGAACTGTATAACTAGTAGGGCAG
>NW_005841955.1:238543-249851 GCF_000455745.1 Alligator sinensis
CAAAATACACAATACACACCATGTCAATATTATAGAAGGTAAAATTACACCCTGGTACCCCCTTAAAGTCAGTCTTCATACCCAACCTAAGATTGCTACTTTAGAACACATATTTAGCATAGATGAAAGTAATAAGCCTGAAGCTAGATCCCTTTAAAGGCAAATCAAGTTTTGCTCAGTGAGGCTAAGAACCTTCTTCAGTTTAAAAGGTCACTTCCAAAAATATGGTTTTAATCTAATGTTATACAGATAAATCTGGGTTTTCTCATGAATTTCTTAATTGAGTGGACTCTGGGGAGAATTCAAGGATATATGCTAAAACAATGGAAATAATTGTATCCTATAACTATACCCTTTTTATTTTTAGAATTTGAAAACACAGGGTGCATCTCCATATGTAGGACCATGTGCTTGCAGCAGCAAAAATTGTACTTTTTGCCGCAGTGCACTCCCATGCACATGTGCTTTGGGGTGGAGCAAACTGCCCTTTCCTCGCTCCTCCTGTTTCGTGGCTTGCTGGAGGAGCTGGGGAACAACTAAAGGAGTGGAGACTCTCTAGTCAGCAGCCAGAGCATCTCCTAGGAGGATCAAACCTCTGTGCCCGCCCGTGCATGCTCTTCTTGTGTGTGCTGCTCCATTTTTTTCGTGCTTTAATTTTTTTTTTTTGCTACCAGGATTTCCTTGTAAAAAAATTTGCAAATTTGCAGTGTGGAGCATGTTTCAATGTTTAGAGCATGTGGTTTGTGATATCATAAAGAGGATTGCAGTGCCACAAACTGCACATGCCTGCATGTCTGGATGCAGCCATTGTGTGTATGTGAGTGCATAGAACATGTACATGTGTGTATCTCTTTACAGACATACACATAACTATAAGGCTTGAATGTTCTATGCAGTGCACCCCTACTTAGGAAGTCCATCAGCTAACAGGTAACACTTCTCTATTTTATTTAGATACTGGTGCCTAATGTGTATGCTGCCCTTCTAAATAGGGTGACTTACATTTTGACACAAAATAACTTATTTTCCAAGATCAAGGCAATATACATATCATATCTCTATAATATTATTAGGTTGTACCTGTTAACACATTGTTTAGTAATACACCTAACTAGTTTCAGTCAAAGTAATTTTTAAAAGTCTGATAGATATATATTTAGAAATCTCCAGATTCAGTAAGAGAATCATGTCTAAAGCTTACATTCCTGATCTGTGTGCTAATAAGTCCCCTTTAGATGCCCCCCAAAATGATATAAAATTGGTTTCTCTTTTGTCAAGCTCAACTTGTTTTATTTTTTTTTTATTTTTGTAAAAAATAACAAAACTTCAATTTATAGCTCACTGTTGTTCCCTCCTCAGTACTTTCTGATACCTGGATAAAATACTATAAGGTTCAAAGCTATTTGTAGACTTATAAAAAGCTTTATATGGAACTCTCATTCAAAATGTCATGCTGTCTTTCAGGCAGCCGGACAGTATGAAACTCTCTACATAGTGGTATGGTCACTTGAGCCCTTTTTAGTGAGGCTGGAAAATATACTTTGGAAAGTGACTATTATGGTAGTTTATAATACAATTCCAAGTTTGGAGTCCTGGGGGAGCCATGTTTCCTGTTTTAGGAATCTGAAAGTAAATGCATTTTTAGTTTTAATCATAGATTTTTTTCCCCCATCAGCTAATTCTGCAAAGGCATCTTGAGTTCAAAAGTCGAACTAGGTTCTTTCCTTCTTGTGCGTTAGCACTAATAACAAAGACTCTGCAGGCCAAATTCTGCTGTCAGTTACATCTCTCATGCCTTGATGACAGCTGTGCAACTTTGCTGTATTCACAGCTACAACTGACTGGTGTTTGTGAACTCTTCTGTTCATGTTAAACAAGAAAGAACAGAATTAAAGTCCCTCTCTTACCTATATCAGCTTCATCTAATGGGACAGGGTAACTCCAAGATAATAGTATATATTGCTACAAGACTCCTCTTAATCCTGCCCTTCAGTTTAACTCTTTACTGAAGCACAGGTGAAAGTTGCCTTTCTGGGACTTTTCTGCAAGTATTACACTGAGTTAACTGAGCTGTTGTACAGGGCCATTAGTAAAAATGTGTAGCTAAGAAGGTGTTAATGGGTCCCTATAAACTTAAAAAGAAAAAGAACTTACAGTTCCTTAGTAAGGCAAACATGTAATGCATATGAAAAATTAAGTGTGTAGTACATAACAGTGAAAATTCAATACTAAGTATAGTATGTATAACTTGATAACAAAATACCATGGACACTATGAAACAATTTTTAAATAGACAATTATTAGACGCTGAGGGAAATTCCTATTCAGTTTATAAAGTCTAGCAGGAATCCTATTTCACTCTGCTGAAATCCCTAAAAAATGTTAATGCAAAATAGGGGGGCTTCCTCATCTTCCTCACTGATGACTTAGTCTTAAAGCTAACCTAAAGGCATATTACAAAAGTTGATAGGTTAATGGTGTCAGGGCTGAGGGGCTGTGGCCAGCAGCCCGGGCACGTGGGCCGGGGAAAAGGTCGGCACGGCGAACTAGAATTAGGCACTGACACGTAGAGGTTAATTAAAGATTGTTTTACTTACACCGTAGGTGGGCGCAGTGCAGGCAGGAAAAACTTTCTTGAGTTGCAGTTACAAAAAGACACACGTGGAGTTTGCTAGGCTCCACAAAACAAACATGAACAGAGCTCTGGATACACACTCACGGAGTTTGCTAGGCTCCGTGGAACGACCGAAATGAGAGTCCGAAAGGTGACTCTCGACGAGCGCGCAGGGTAGGGTACGTCGAGGGATCGTGCGGCGACGGGGAGAGAGTCTTGGTAGCTGATCAAACCACCGGTCGGCTCCGAGACACGTGCAGAGTTTGTTAGGCTCTACCACGTGGCTCAGAGTTCTCCACGAGATGGATGCAGAGTCGCCCTAAATGAGGTCCTCCCCGGAGATCTCCGACTTGGGCGGAAAATACTCAAGCCTCTTATATGGCTAGCAAGCCAAACCCTCGCCGCCATGTGGGAATAATTTAGAAACAGCCAATAGTGGGGTACGAATTTGCATGCGAGCAGCGGGAACTCCTTTGCACCAGGGTTTTCTCTCTGCAACTGAGAATTGCACCATGCAAAGAAAGCTCCATGGGGCGGGAAATAATTCTGCAGTGCCGAAGTGCACACAAAATCATTGGGTCATGACAAATGGTTTTTCAGGGACCTGGGCAGAGTGGAATAGACTTGCTTTTGGGCACTTTAATCCACATAGGTATCCAATAGGTAAATAGAATCTAATCCTAAATAGATTGGCGTTCCTTACAAAGATTTCCTTCATTTTATTGCTACTATATATATTTAATACAAGTTCTGAGCATTATGTTACACCTCTGTGGGCATGTCTATCTGTGCTAATTTAAGATACTTTAGCCTGACTTAAGGCACATTAAGGGCACACGTCTGTACATGCATGGCCATACTGTGCCTTAAAAATGGCAGTTTTAGGCAAAAACAGGTATCAAACTTACATGCAAATAGCTAAAGTGCATTAATGCACATGTAGACACATTAAGGCATATTAACGCTATGTATGGACTGACTTGGGACTAACTTTAATCCCATGTCAGTCTGTACACATGGCATTAATGTGCTTTAACATGTGTCAGTGTAGACGCAAACCTATCTCACCTTAATGTGCATTAAACTAATGCACATTCAATTTAGACACACCCTCATGCCTCCCTGGCTCAGTGATCAGCTATGGTGGGACCTCAGGTGCCCTCCCCCAGACCCAGGAGGCACTAGTCACTGAGCCGGGCTGTGCGAGGGGGCCCCCCAGTGGGCTGTGGACTGGAAGTGCTACCTAAAGGTATGTAGGAAAAACAGTTAAAGCTGTCTCTATGTCCGAATCTCTGAATCGTTCTGAATCTCTCTGAATCAATTTGGAGGGTTCTGATTCAATTTGGAGAGATTAATGGGTCCTCTGATTTGATTCAGATTAAGAGATTTAGCCCCCGAATCAGGTCAAATCTCCACCGAATCAAATCAGGGACCAAAGCTTTGCACAGCCCTATGAGAAAGTACGTTCTTTCAGTATTTCAAATCCTCAAGAGATCTTGAGAAAATTATAGTTTTGAATTGCAGTGTTGTGTGTACATTCCAGTTATGAAATATATAGTAAAAAATAATAGTGGAAGTGGTTCACATCCCTGGAGTGGCATATTGATAGTAGGCTAAATACTATACTGGGACATCAACTAAAGTCATAAACAATTCCTGTGAGGAAGGTATGTTAAATATGATTGTCTCCAAACTACCAGTATGGGCATCTGGGGCACAGGCAGGTGAAGTGGCTTGAACCAGTATCCTCTGTAAATCAAGTCTTGTTCCATATTAGTTCCAGTAGACTACAGTACTTAATCAGGGTTTGATTTTAAAAAAATATATATCTAAAATATACAACAGACACATGAACATCTTATCACTGCTAAAAACTAGAAGAGGAAATGAGAAGTCAACGTAGAAAATAATGGTAAAAAAGCAGAGAAGGAGGCATTGAGCATAAACATCACTAGAGTAAAATGTTTACAAAAGGGTAAGATTTCAAATTGGAAAAGAAGAAAGAGTGCAATTAGTGATCAGAGAAGAAGGAGGCTTTCATTACATTAAAGTGGTGACAATGAAATAAAAATCAGAACAGTGCTTATTGTGCAGTTACATGGAATTATATAAAACTGAGAAGAAGTGAATGAGTAAAAACAATGGGGGAAACAAAACAGTAATGAAAATGGGCAAAGAGCTAGTGGGAGGACTTCCTGAGATTAGTACAAATTCAACAGAAATACAATTCTCACATTCCTACTTTCACTTGTATTTCATTATATGAAATGGACTTTGAAATAATCATCTGAATATGACTATGAATGCCTCTTAATAAAAATGAAGAATTCTTTTTTCTTGTCAAGACCATTAGATACGTTTATTGATTTTTTCCCCCTAGCTACTTAACTTTATGCTTTAGAAATGCTAGCTACTTCCATACCTTGAACTTCTTGGCTATAAATTAATCCAAATAATGTGGTACATTCTTTTTCATGCTGTACTATAAACTAATGCAGCAAAGACAAGGCAATATAAAGATTGTTGTCCTGGAGGTAATGCAGAACTTTTGAAGAAAAGTGAATTTGCATTTGCTGTGGGATCTGCCAACTCCATAGTATGGCATGCAGCTCAAGAGCAGTATTGAGCTCATCATATATACATCAGTGTACATTAGTATTGTATGACTGCTTGCCATTTAACTTTGTTACAGTAGTTGCTGTGTTAAAAATTTGGAACTTGCGTTCAGAAGGGTTGGTATACAGTTGATTCAATTTCCACACAATGGTGTTGGGTGAGATCTTAGATGGGATTGGATTGACTGAAGAATTAGAGAAACTGCTTTTCAATAGCTGGATCAGCCAAGTAAATTAAGTCTATATAAACTAATGTCTCAGGCTGATAGATGGCTATCACAAATTTCCATTATCCAATTAACACAACTTGAAGCTCATCTACACCAATATAAAACTGCTGAACTCCACTGACTTTTTAGAGAAATTTTACCTAATTTACTTTGGTCTCAAATCAGAATGAAGTCACTCATGCTTTTTTAAACAAAGATACATAACATAGCATTGGATTTTTTTTTTATTGTAAAAGAAGTTTTTCACATGAGAATGAAAGTTCTGGAATCTCCACCATTAACTGAGGGCATACCACTCTGAAGTATGTTTGGTGGCCATCTGAGGAGCTGCCCAACTTCCTGATGCATTTCCCTATGCACATCTTGGTTTTTATCTCTTTCCCCTTGCATGCATTTCTTCCATTCCTTAGTTTCTCATGCACTAGATTTGGAGTGCCTTAGCAGATCAGAGAAGATGTTCTTCCTCATCTATTTCTTCTTTCCCACCCTCAAGATGAAATTTCAATAGTTACAAAATATGTGCTTCTCAAGAAAGTCCCCACCTAAGGCCACTGACATGCAACAAAACAGGCAGAAATAGTTAGATGTAAAGGGTTAACAGAAAGGAAAAAAAACCCCAAAAAATACCCACAAAAACCCATAGAGATATTTATTTAGGTATGAAGTGGGTTAGATTTGTTTCAGAGCCACTTGTGTCAGGGTTGCTTAACAAGACCCAGCACGATAATTATATGCCAGAGATTTTCAAAGCTGTCACCATGAGGATTCAAGGAAGAAACATCAGGTGTCCTGAGTAATAGGTGGAATATAATGCAGTATATATAATTATTGCAGGTAGTGAATCTGACTGATATATCGTTCATGAGTTTTCCAAAGTCCAGAGAAGACAATTATTATGGTGGCTTAAGGCCACCCAGGCCCATGTTCTACTGGCTTCCTTGTAGTGGGGCTTATTATAGCTCACTACAGGGTGATGTGGTAGGTATCCTACAATGCTGCTCTTCCTAGGAATGTGCCATTTAAGCTTAAGGCACACATGCTTGAAAATGCAGCTGAGACTACAAGATGACAAAAGGGATATTTTTGCCAACTTCATACTTGGCAAACAGAGAAGCATTGTTGTCACTTCTGAGTTCTGCAAGCAAATTCAGAATCAGGTCCACTGAGCCAATAATAGACTCTAAGCATACATGCAATTTATTGTGAAGTTGGGCTTTTGAACTTACAAAAATAAGACACTGTTTTTTCAATGCCTTTATTACATTCTTTATTACTTTTCACATGTCATGTAGTCTTACTGACGAATTACTAGCTTGCTTGCAAAGATTTTTTACATTTGTCTCATATTTTATTTGGATGTTCAGCTTTTTGGTTCAGTGTGTTTCTTTTTCTGTTTGAAATTCATTAATTAATATTTGAAAAATTAGCTTACATGTCATCTTGTATTAGCAAAAATAATTGTGAGTGAAATGTTCACTCTCCATTTCAATAGCTAAGTGGTACCATTCATTTTATTTTTCAGATGTGAGAGCTACCAATATTGTGAAGAACATTAACACTATTGCTTAGTATATATTTTACAGTAGCATCTAAATGGTCTGACCAGGATTAGGATCCAACTGTGCTCCTTGCTGCATAGACAAGAAATAAAAGATAGTCCTGCCCTAAAGTGCTATATAATTGAGTTAAACTTTTATCTGGACAAATGGGAGTGCCAGGGACATATTTGCATTTAGATATGTTCCTATAAAATCTGATAGTTGACTAGATTAACAGAGTAACTTGTGCTTGGAAAGAAAACAAACATTTTATTTTTTAAATATATATTCTATTTTAAAATAATTAATTTTAAATCCTGGGTCAGTGACAGCCATGGTTTCTGTCATAATCCTTTAACTACTAATTAATTTCTAATTTCTCCATTGAAAAACATTGCTGCCAGTAAGGCCAAAATGAGAATAACATCAGGAGGAATTTAAAATAATACAGTCCCTTTCATCAATTGCCATGAAATGTTTATTATTTGTCTCAACCGACTTGTGCAGATGCACCCATCTGCTGTCACTGGGCATATGGATGCACAACAGGACAGATCAATGCAAATATTACTTTAACATTTAGTTCACAGTATTTTTTAAACTCTTAGTAAATGATTCTTTTCCAAAACTGGAAAACCAACTGTGGTAGAAATAAGATCTAGCTCTAGGACTCATATATTTGTATTATAAATATAATACAATTTATATTTTCTGATTGAAAAAAATGTGCCTGACAACATCTTATTTTTTTCATCTTCTCCAGCCAATCATTGGCAACCCTTTCAGGCTTTCAAGGCAGCACCTGTCACTCAACAGAATCAGGCAGGAAATACCTAAAATCATTCATGGTTTTCTTACCTAACAAAGTCCCAAGAATCTTTTCCAGCCTTTTACACTAGGGCTAGGGACATAAGTTACACATAAACCAGTTTAAGTGATCAGAAACTGGTTTAAACCTGTAATAGAACAGACGTTCAGTGCATATAAACTAGTTTGAAAATGGCTGAAACTGGTTGGAGATAAACCTGGTTGAATGTAGTATCAGACTTAACTGATTTGGGTCAAACTGGTTTATGCAGTGTCTGTCCCAGACCCCTTCCTGGTTTAAGTTAAACCAAAGTCCCCCAGCATCCCAGATGTTTTGCAACTCTGGGTGGGGCTCTGCTCTCTGTTCCCTGGCTGCAGTTCCAGCAGAGACTACAGGTACAGTGGTGTCTGCCTGGCTTCTTCCCTGCCCCACCCCCTGCCCACCACTACTCTCTGCTCAAGCAGGGGTTCCCCCCTCCCCTCTGCCTTACACAGGCACCTCTCAGCATTAGCTAGCATACCATCTGCTGGCTACAGTCCATGCTATGGGCAACAGGACAAAGGCAGACTTGACAGTGTTGGCTTAGGGCTTTTTGGAGCTAATCAACAGGTATCTAGTAATATTCCCTCCATTCCTTCCCTGGAAAAAGTTGTTTAAGAAGAGATTGAACTAGTGAGAGATTTTTTGTTTGTTTGATGGGCTGATAAATGCTCATAACTCCCTGTACAACTTTCTGCTCTGTAACTAAATGCTCTGTTATCAATAATGAGGGGTGAGGGAACCCCTCCCTAATCAGAGTATCCTACCAGGGCCTGGCTACACCCCCCCTAGTGGCATACCACGTGTCTCTGGCACTGGGTAGGGGGGTGATGCCTGCATTTGCACACCCCCGGGGAAGATCTGAGCAGTGTGCAGAACCTCCTTTCCTGTCCCATGGCACTTCCATGGGGAAATAATATCGTGACATGCCAGACACAGGGGGAGGGGCAGGTGCAGGAATTTCTGGCTGGAACAGGTAAAGAAACCTATAACCTACTTGGCTAGTGGGTGGACCACACACCAAATGCAGGAGGTGCTGTGGCCTCTCTGGCCGGTGCCCCACCCCCCTCCCAGGCTGGTGCCTAGGGGTCATGGCCCACTCCCCCACCCATCAGTACACCACTGCACCTCCCCGCTCAGCTTAACACTGTGGAAGGGAAGGGAGGGCTCCTCTAGTGCCCTCTGGCTTCTAGCCTGAGCCACTGAAGGCATGTTCCTGCATTTCTGCAGTCCAGAGGGGATGTCTGTGTGATTATAAACTGGTTAAGCCTAGCCAGGTTAGACTAACCTGCAAGGATTGAATCAATTCAGGCTCAGGCTTTTTGAATGTCTGTCCCTAGCCTATAGGAACAGCACATCCTAGTTGGGTTATTTTTATTTGTGGTCATACTGTTTACAGTACTATATCCCCAAAAGTAAAAAAATATAGGTTTATGGTACACTATGCAACTAAAATCCAGGAATATCTTCAGAATTCCTGTGGGTGATATTCTATGAATGAGTATTGTAGTTAGACATAAATTCAAGAAATGAAGCTCTTCAAGTAAGCAGTTACAAATCTATTGAATGTTTCAATGCAGTTTCAAGTCATAATAGTGTGTCTGATGGTAGCATAGGATACATTGGTTTTACTTTTGTAAAAAAGAATCAAACAGTTTCAGGTTAAAAATGAAAGAATGAAGACAACACCTTAGCAAATAATTCATTTAGAGAGGCATGAGCTTTCCTGATGACAGGGCAGACCAGGGCAACCTCCCATGAACAGAGCCTGGGGATGGAGCTGAGGCTTGAGCAGTTGTACAGGGTGAACCAGGATGGCTGCCCACTCCCAGCAGCCTTGTGCCCTGCTGCTGCAGTCACCATTAGGGCCCAAGCTGTGGGTGGTGATCCTGGGCAGCTGCCAGCCATGGTGTGGAGGACCATGTGGCCATACAGTGTGGGCTGGCACAGCCTGGGGGGAACTGCACAGGGACCATTCCCCACTGTTAATGACAGCTGCCCAGGACTGCCACATGCAGCCTGGGCCCAGCAGCATCCACAGCAGAAGGGCACGAGGCTGCTGGCAGCAGACAACCATCCTGGCTTGCCCCATTTAGGTGCCCAAGCCCTGGCAATGGCCCCCTCTCATGGCCCAACCTGCTCCAGCTGATCCCCACCCTAGGCAGGAGTAGCAGGGCTCAGCCCAGCCTGCCCCCCGTACTGCCTCCAGTCACTGCTTAGGAGAAGCAAGGCTAGGAACATGCAAGCAGCATTGTGCCACCAATCCAGGACTTCTGCTTCAATTTTAGCCAACTGGCCAGGATTCCAGGATGGCCTATGCAATCTGGGACTGCCTAGGGCAAACTGGGATGTATGGTCACCCTCTTTGAATACATAGGATAACAAAGGGGGAAGAAAGGAAGCGGCACAGCTGAGAGACTTGAAGGTGGGTTGAAGAGATCAAAAGAGATAAACAAAGCAGTTAACACTGTTAGACCCTGACTCCATGCGGCGCCCAACGACTAGGAAGACAATGGTCCAATTGCTTATGGATCCTGTTATTCATTAGCCAGAGCAAGCAGGGAGCAAACACCAACACACATTACTCACAACAGCTTTATTAAGAATGGAGACAGCTTTGGGTGAGCTCCCTCACAGACACACAGCCCATGAAACCAGGGGAGCAGCCCTGAACAATAGTTCTTTTCAAATTTAAACACTTTGGTTCATACATATTAACAGTCACTTCACCTAGAGAAGCTTTTTTGATGGCTTCGTCACACTGCCGACTCATGTTCATCTTGGAGTCCACTAGGACTCCAAGATCCCTTTCCACTTCCGTGCCACCCAGCAGGTCATTCCCTAGGCTGTAGATGTGCTGGACATTTTTCCTCCCTAGGTGCAGCACTTTGCATTTCTCCTTGTTGAACTGCATTCTGGAAGGAAGGAAGGCTCCTTCCCTGCTGTCCTCTAACGGGGCCTGCACAGCTCAGCGTGTGTGACCCGGAGTGGCAGGGAAGAATGGGGCCATGTAGGGATCTCCTTGCCTCTGCGCACTGCCCTGGCCATGTGTCTTCCATGTATGGGGACAGTAAGAGAAGTGGCACAGGGTTGTGCCACTCACTGCAGGGCCACACAGAGCTCACAGGAGGCCTCAGGGGAGGGCAGCAGGGCAGGAGCCCGCAGTGGGCCTGCGCTGCGCACAGATCTGGGGGGCATGGGTTCCCCGTGCCCTGGCACTGTCCTGGCAATGCATCCTCCACACACGGGACTGCAGTGAGTGGCACACTCCCGCACTACTTTCCCTGCTCCCCCTGTATGTGAAGAATGTGTGGCCGGGCAGTGCGGAACTCACAGCACCAAGGGGATCCCTGTGTATCTCCGCTGATCCCTGCCACTCAGGGTTGCACTTGCCGGACTTCGGAGACCCCAGGGGAGAGCAGCAGGGTGGGAGCCCGAACCTGCAGCAGGCAGCCTGTGCCCCC
>NW_005841955.1:250473-250765 GCF_000455745.1 Alligator sinensis
GACTCCAAGATCCCTTTCTGCCTCCATGCTCTCAAGAAGGGAGTTTCCCATCTTATAAGTGTGCTGCTGGTTACTATTGCCCAAGTGCAGCACCCTGTACTTGACGACCTTGTGGCTGCCTATAAGTTCATCACGGGGGCACAGAAGGGAATTGGTGAGTATTTATTCACCAAGGCGCCCCCGGGGGTTACAAGAAATAATGGCCACAAGCTAGCAGAGAGCCGATTTAGACTAGACATTAGGAAGAACTTCTTCACAGTTAGAGTTGCCAGGGTCTGGAACGGGCTCCCAA
>NW_005841955.1:250775-273023 GCF_000455745.1 Alligator sinensis
CTCTCCCCTTCCCTGGGTGTCTTCAAGAGGAGGTTAGATTGGCATTTAGCTGGGGTCCTCTAGCCCCAGCCCTTTTTCCTGCCTATGCAGGGGGTCAGACTCGATGATCTATTGAGGTCCCTTCCGACCCTAACATCTATGAATCTATGAATCTATGTCCCACCTTGGGTTCCACCCATTTCTCCTCCCATCTCAAACTCCTCCTCTCTTTACTGTTTACTTCATTTAACATGGAATTGCCTATGCATTCTCTTCATTTACATGACTCTCTGCTAAGAGCGCATGCATTAGTCCATGAACTTGGGTACTCTCGGTCACTTGCTGGTTCTTTCTTGTTCTTTGCTGATTTCAGCATCTCCAAGGTCTTGCTTCTGCTTTATCTCCTGATGATAGCTGGTGGGCTGTATCTTGTTCCCCTTGCACAATGGGCATTAACACTACAACTTTGTTTAGAAAACTGCTTGCCTAAGCATTTGCAAGGTTATTTTCATACATCATTCTGCTTTGTGACCAGCAACTCTGCTGAGACACAGGAAAAAGTCTTCGTATTCAGCTGCAGATTCAAAGCTCCCCAATAATCCGATTGATTGTCAACCTAACAAACACTATGAGGGACATAAAAATATGAAAGGTGTCATAAAAGTGAATCCAGGTGATGAATCTATGCTGACGCCATACTTAACACAATCCAGTCTGTGGATGATTTCTTGTTCCTCAGTGTAACAGGGAGCTGGTGGCCCTGTTATGGAAGAGTGAAGAGAGTAAAAAGAAACTTACCAGATGCTGTGGGATGGGCCAGCAAGATGATGTCATTTCACCGGTGCTGGAAGCATTCATGGCATTGGAGACTGGCACAGGTGGTAAAGTGTCAATTAATGAGCCCCTATAAGAGGATCTAGACTTGATTAGTAATTTCCCCAGAAGGGAAGAGAAGGTGGAGCCAAGAGACAGTTGCAGCAACGGAGCCAGTTTCCCATGTGGAGGCACAGGAGTGATGTAGGCAGCATGCCTAAAGGAAAACAAAAGCCAGGCAGCCTGTTATACCGGGAGTGAACCTCACTGGAAACTCTGTGGGACCAAGTACTCCTGCTTAGTTAGAGACTTTGTTTCTAGATATCAGGAATGAACATTTGTGGACTGACTACATTACCTGACCAGGCTGGAAGCTGGATCTCTCCAGGCGGAGAGAAGAAGTGAATTAAAAAGCCTGTAGCTCGCTGATTAGCAATATGATTTGCAGTTTGTTTATCGTCACTTTTTGAGAGAGAGAGAGAGAGAGAGAATGAGAGCAGAGGGGCGAGGAAGGAAACACCGAGTGCTGGGTAAGAACCTCAACCTTCCCAGAAGCTTGTTTCAGTGCATAAGGGTGTTACCCCTAGGGAGGTAGTTTGCTGTCTTCCCCACCTGAAGTAGCATTAAGGAAAGAGCGAGTGTCACTCTGGGTATTAGTTAAAAATCAGAGGCCACCCACTTGAGAGTATTTTTAATTCCCATCAAAGTCATGGCAGGAGAGAAAAATGTAAAGTGGATGAAGGCTCTGCCAAAGTGTGCTGTCTTTCTGACTTGATTTAGGACTCCCACTCACACTCAGATTTACATTCAAGTTGTTTTTTAATAAGGTTTGGTGTCTAAGAATAGCTCCTTGAAGCTACTCCAGGGACACTGTAGGCCCCTAAGTAAGAGCCAGGTTCTCAAGAATGCTTGATACCTACCACCTCTCCTGGTGATACATGAGGACAAATTTTCAAACAGATTTGAATACCCAACATGGGATTGCCTGAAAGTGTGGCTGTTTGTGTAGGTGCTAAATAGCATTCTTTTGAAAAAAAGAAGGTCCTTAATGGCCACTGATGATGATTATATAATGCTTTCTCAGAAAGTTCTCCAAACTGTTACCCCACTGAGTCCTTCCCTTTCTATGATGCATTCTGCACCTTAGATTGCAAATTCTTCAGGGCTATTCATTTTGTGTTTGCATGGCACAATAGGGCCCCAAGTCTGATTAGAGGTCTGAGCACTGCTACAACACCAGTAAATTATGTCCCTTTGCAAGTTAGCTGAGAGCTAGTAGACAATGATATATCACTTCACGGAAGGTTGGGCAGGGTATTGATCAGAGTCATTGATCCCATTTTTGAGTGACTATTTCACTTCAGAAGACAATTGGAATAAAAAGGTGAGTATATGTGCAAAATGCTGTGCAGATTTAGAAACTAAAGGTGCTAAATTTCTTTTAAACAACATTTCAGCCAAAAATTTTAATAGCTATCTTTAAAAATCATATCTCTGCTTTTAAAAGGGAAGATTCTTACATAAATAATTTTTATTTGAAACTTGGGGCAAGCCTATAAAATCTTACTTATGTGAGTAACCTTCAACTTCAATGACAGTGTTTGTCTGGGAAGGGAATATTGAAAGAGATAGGAATTTACAGGATCAGATTTATAAGTGCAGTTGCTGAGACTGATTGGCAGTGGGTACGCCTACACAAAACTGTACGTAGTTCATCACTACAGTGACATAGCATGGGCAGGCACAAACCGTGATGCTGATGCTACATAGCATAGCTGTAGCTCATTGCTACAGTGACATACCACCTAAAAATAACTGTGTGCTGCTGGGACTGTGCAGTAAAGCAAGTACTAAATGCCTGCATGGTACCAAATATGCAGTCAGGGGCACATGTAGACGCACCCAGTGATTTGAATATTTGACTTCTAAAACATGATGCAGATACTTTTCCATTTCCAAACAAGCCTTTCTAATTTTTGTAAGAAGGTAGCACTATGTAGGAAAGAGCAATTATTTTAGTGAGCCATCATAAATATTTCATTTTGTTAACTTGAATAGTGAACAAGGATTGTCTTCAAAAAAGAAATGATAAAAATATATACTACCTCATAAGCCAGTTTATAATGACTTCAGACTTGTAACAGTAACATATGGTGTTATCTGAAAATAAACATGTTCCATTAAAATTGGCATTTTCATTTCTTATAATTCTTTTTAGGGCTGTGCTGCATATACCTACTTGTATATATATTTGACAATTCCTATATTTCTATAATTAGCTGAAGTACATGGAACAAAGATGTGGTAGAAATGGTCAAAAAGCATGTGAGAATTTGAAATGGTGTGAGGGCAAGAAGGTACAAGAAGCAGAAGGAACTCAAGGCAGGGAAAAGAAAATCAATTTTTCTCATCATAAATTACAAGGGAAAGACCCAGGAAAACAGCTAGGATGGATGAGAAAAAAGTATGAAAACACGTATCTTCTATATAAAAATAATAGAAAGGAAGAGGACAAAGGAGTAATACGGGTGGTGGTAGTAGTAATAACCCTGTTCCATTTCCTTTGAAAGCTCACCAGATTTACTACAGTGCTTTGATACTATCAGGGATGAGCAGACTTAGGTTCTAAGATCAGCCTGTTCCTCAATGTGTTCATTTGGGGCTGATCCACCTGTCTCTTTCTTAATACTTCCTTTAGTTTTCAGATGTAAGGAATTAGAAGATCAATGGAAAACATCTCTCTTAACTATGAAAAATAATGTATTACGGCTTTCAGAGCCATGTGGGGCTAGTACAGCTCTTGTACTGAACACTACTGGTGACATTGTTTGAGAGGCCTAGTCTATTGACTGCATTGTCTGACCTGATGACATGGCTACTGCAATGTAAATTAAACATTATCATGTCAAGGAGTGAGTGACTCACATCCAGATCACTAGAATATCATCAACTATAATTAGGGATCTACTTAATATGTGGTTTTGCAATTTTTGCAGAAACTGCAAAAAAAGGTGACCTTTGTGAAAAATGGTATTTGCCATGATTGCCCAGTAAATGAACCAAAAAAATAAAAGCTTAATAAAAATAAAATGCTGGGTACCCAGTGAGAGCCAGTGGTCCTTGCTGCCACCGGGGCCTGGCCTCCCAGGCCTCCCAGGAGGGTAAGGTGCTGTAATGGTGGAAATCAGGGCTAGATTTAAGAAATAATGGCCATAAGTTGACTGAGAGTAGATTCAGGCTAGACATCAGGAGGCACTACTTCACAGTCAGGGCAGCTAGGATCTGGAACCAACTTTGAAGGGAAGTGGTGCTCACTCCTACCCTGGGGGTCTTCAAAAGGAGGCTAGATAATCACCTAGCCGGGGTTGTTTGATCCCAGCATTCTTTCCTGCCCATGGCAGGGGGTCGGACTTGATGATCTGCTCAGGTCCCTTCCAACCCTACCAACTATGAAACTATGAAATTATGAAGAATACTCCCCAACGACAACCTCAATACCAAGAATGTAACACATCTTATGATGGAAATGAATACAGAAAGAAACCTTCCAATATCTCCAAAGTGACCTTCAAAGAGGAAAAAAGAATCACCACCAGTTCAGCTCTGGTAAAAAGTCAGATTATGCCAATAGGGACAGTCATAATCCCTGAAGGAGCTTCAATACCCAGGGGACTCCAATGCTGACCTTAAGATGGCTCCTATTTAATGAGGCATTGAAGTATCATGACTTTGAAATGCTTGATGGTGCAAGTACCGCAAGGTTGCATGAGGTCCTTGCTAAGGTGAAACAGGAGCAAGGATCTGGCAAGTCTCACCGTGATGGCTCCCCTCTGCCCCTGGTTGCCACTTGCCAAAATCAATCAGATTAGGACAGCCCGGCATTTTCTGACCACCACTCCAGAACCAGATGTTTGGCTGATTCAGATCTCCCTGTAAATTTGATGAAATTGCTAAATATGAAGATCAATGAGTTGAGTTGACCCACCATACAGGCAAAGTTCCTGGATGGGAAGAAAATGCTGAGGCATGAAGCCACAATGTTGATAGATACTGGTGCTGCATTTTGGCTTTTTTCAGATGAAATTGTACTGTTCCAAAACTGAATACTAAGGACATGGAAAACCCATGACGGATTCAATGGAGCAGTTTCCCAAATTGGATTCTCTGAAGTAAAGAAATTTTGGATTGGAAATAAATTGGGAAGGGTTTCACTTGGTCTTGCCAACTTGTCTGGGATAGGAATAATTGGCAGTGGCATCCTTGGAGAATTGAGGGTAATAATTGACTATCCAAATTATTTTCTGTGGACCATGCATATACCAGACCAGAAGATCTCACCACCTGAAACAGAAGGAAATAAGATAGCACAGATTCCAGCAAGACATTGATGTACAGCCCTAAAGGCAAAAGAAGATCTATGTTTAGCTGTAGACCTACCAGAAGATGTTGTGAAAATTTGTTTGGAATTTCTGAATGTATGGACTGAGTTTCAATGCGTCTTAGTAGACATATTGTTAACAGGTCCTGATCCTGCACCACAATGAGAATATTGATATCCACATGAAGCTGAAGAAGATATTAAGAAACCGACCATGGCATTGTCAGAACAGGGAGTAATTATGGAGACACAATCGAAGTGTAATGCACCAGTGTGGCCAGTGAGAAAAGCTGATGGAGTCACATGGAGATTCACCATGGATTATCGCAGTCTAAATAAAGTAACTCCAACATTGGGTCCCATCGTTGCAAGATATCAGCAAGGAAGAATCATGAGGATAAGCATGATTGCTATCTATATGATGACCTCGATTATTCTATGGTCTGTATGGAACACGAGGGTCTTGATCAGCCGCTTTCCAAGAGGAAGATGGAAAGCCATGATATTGTTGTCCTCAGTTACCACCGAAGACATTGTGTGGTCAAGAATTATATGGGACATTACACTGAAAAAAGATCATAAGCAGACGGTATGATAGATTAAGTATTGGAGGAATTCCAATGCTAGAATTACCCAAACCAGAGTTAATGTTACATGCCAATTTGACAATGAAAATGACAAATCTGGAATATCTATTTATCAAGCTTGGTGGCAAACTGTAAATGGATCGGTACAATGATATAGACAGCTCATTAAGTGCTGTAAATTAGAACATATATGTGAATGGTCAGCCACTATAAAGTGTCTGTTGATTATAACTTGTGGTAATGTAAAATATGGCAATATAGCAGCAATGGATATTAGAATAATATATGGAGAACATAGAAGTGTCAAGTCTACTAATACTGCTATTAAATCGTGTGTCACCTGGATGGTACCAAAGCAAATAATTAATCATTATTCTTATTTAATTTAATGTCAAATATACAGTGATTAATGAATATCCAATAGTTTTGGTTGACCCATTGTTTAAGAAATATTTGATCACTGTTATTGACTATGATTTGGAAAAGGTACCTTTTGATAATGGCAGTCATGATTTTGAGAGTAGTTGGATGACCTATGTTAATGATGAAATTTGTAGAAATTATACAGAAGTATTGAGATCAGGTATGATCTATGGAAAATGGACTGTAGGAGTCAATATAAACCATACAGGATGGTGGTGGCTGATGCAAACCAATAATTTTGCAGATTTCTTTTGGATTAATGTAGAACCAACCCTGGTGATTTTTGATGTGGGTATATCTTACATTCAACCAAGTATTGAAAGATAATTGATTACAGAACCGAGCTATGGCAATCAAAAAGTAAAATTAAAACTAGACATAGCTAGTCAGGCCTATCCAGCCTGAGCTATAATATCCCTACTTTAACTGAAGGATGGGAAAATTGGGTAAATAAAGTCATTGAACCAGATAGACCATTCAGAAAGCCCCGAGACATGAGAAGTGGCATAGGTACAGGACTCAGAATTATCAACACTGCCAATACAGAGGTAGTGATGAATAAACTGTCTAAAGCTGCTCAGAAGTTGAGAGAGCTACATAGCCCTATCACTACCTCATTGTCTGAATTGGGAAGACAAGCAGTCAACATCACAAAAGTCCTCCCCACTTGGCCAAAAATTAACGAACTGGAGCAATTACTGGTTATCAGAGCTCTAGAAAAGTCACAAAATGATACTGGTTTTGCATTATCTGAGCTCACAGGGAGTCAGTCCCAATGCACGCCAAGGGGGGGCAGAAATGCTAAGAAGCCCCCATGGCTCACCAAAGGCATCCAGGGATGCCTGAGGTCAAAAAAGGAGGTGTGCAAACAGTGGAAACAAGGGGCTATCACCAAGGAGGATTACACCTCCGTTGTTCAGGACTGCAGGGAGGCTGTTAGGAAGGCCAAGGCAGAGGTGGCGCTAGGCTAGCAACCAGAATTAAGGATAATAAAAAGTCCTTTTTCAAATACATAGGAAGTAAGAAGGCACCAGGTACCTTCTTACCCCTACAGGATAGGTTTGGCAATCTGGTGATTGCAGCAGATGAAAAAGCTGACCTCTTTAACAGATTCTTTGCCCTCATATTCTTTGGATCCAGGGGAGACACTGCCATGCCTAGGGTCAGAGACAACCTAGTTAGGGAACTTTTGGAGGGGCTGGATGTGTTTAAATCAGTAGGTCCAGATACTCTTCACCTGAGGGTGCTGAGGGAATTGGCAGGGGTCATAGCAGGGCCCCTGCCCCAGCTCTATGAGCACTCATAGGGCACTGGCCAGGTACCAGAGGATTGGAAAAGGGCCAACATGGTCCCCATTTACAAGATGGGGAGAAAGGAGGAACCTGGCAATTATAGGCCAGTCAGTCTTACCTCGGCCCTTGGGAAAACCTTTGAGAAAATTATCAAGGAGCACATCTGCAAGGGTCCAGCAGGGGAGGTAATGCTCAGGGGCAACCAACATGGGTTCACTGAGGGCAGGTCTTGCCTGACTAACCTGGTTTCTTTCTATCATCAGGTCACAAAGTCCCTGGATGAGGGTGTTGGGGTGAAAGTCATCTTCCTGGACTTTAGGAAGGCCTTTGACATGGTTTCCTACCACATTCTCTTAAAAAAAAACTTGGTGACTGTGGCATTGATGCCTACATAATCAGATGGGTGGCAAATTAGCTAGATGGTCACACCCAGAGAGTGGTGGTGAATGGGTCGTTTTCGCCCTGGAGAGATGTGGGCAGTGGAGTCCCTCAGGGCTCGGTCCTGGGGCCTGTACTGTTCAACATCTTTATCAGCAATCTGGATGTGGGTGTGGAATGAACGCCATCCAAATTTGCTGATGACACCAAGTTGTGAGGCAAGGTGGGCACGCTGGAGGGGAGGGACAGAATGTAGCTAGATCCAGACAAATTACTGAGGTGGCTGGATGAGAATAGGATGGAATTCAACACAGACAAGTGTAAGGTACTGCATCTAGGGAGAAGGAACCAGAAACAAACCAATAGGCTGGGAAACACCCTTCTTGTCAACACGGTGGCAGAAAGGGATCTTGGAGCCCTTGTTGACTACAGGATGAACATGAGCTGCCAATGCGAGGAAGCAGTCAGTAAGGCTAACCGCACCTTGTTGTGCATCTACAGATGCATCACAAGCAGGCCCAGGGAGGTTATCCTTCCCTTTTTGCAGCACTGGTCAGGCTGAAGTTGGAGTACTGTGTCCAGTTCTGGGTGCTGCACTTCAAGAGGGATGTGGCTAGCATTGAGAGGGGCCAGAGGAAGGGCACTCGCATGGTCCAGGGGCAGCAGGGCAGGCTCTATAAAGAGAGGCTAAAGGGCCTGAACCTATTCAGCCTCCACAAGAGAAGGCTGAGAGGGGATCTGGTGGCCATTTACAAACTCACCAGGGGGGACCAGATAGAATTGGGGGAGGCTCTGTTCCCCTGGGGTAACTAGGAATAACAGCCACAAATTGTTAGAGGGAAGGTTCAGGCTGGACATCAGGAAACATTACTTTACAATTAGGGCTGCCAGGCTCTGGAATGGGCTCCCAAGTGAGGTGGTACTTTCTCCTACCTTGGGGGTCTTCAAGAGGAGGCTGGACAGATATTTGACTGGGGTGATATGACCCCAGCACCCGTTCCTGCCTGGGGCAGGGGATCAGACCTGATGATCTATTTAGGTCCCTTCCAACCCTAAGCACTATAATACTATGATTACTGTGTGCTCAAGCACAGGCTTGGATACAGAATGTACTAAGCGGTATCATACGCCAAGGATACTCTAGCATAATTTCTATAGAAATAAGCCATTTAATAACAAAGGTGGCTACAAAGACCGAGTTAAGACTGTGTGATTGGTGGTCATTAGAATATTTTGAATATTGCCTGAAATAAAAGGGACTGATAGCCAATGTTCACACTATCATTGAGGCTAAAGTAAAAATTATACATCCTCTTGTATATATTGAGAGAAGATTTAATGGATCAGTATGCCCCAGGGGGACACAAATGGAATCCCTGGGGACCCCTCCCAGGGCGATAACCGAGGCTGGGATAAGCCCCCAGAAAAAGAAAACTAAAAGCCCCAAGGAAGGGGTTTACTACCAGTCAACATGGAAAGATGCGCTGCGCTGAGAAGAACTGCCGGCATGGTTCATCAGCCGCTTTTATTTGCAGCTGGGAGCAACACTGGCGGATGGCATCACCAAAAACCTCCGCCTGGTGGATTTAAAAGCTAGAGGTAGGGAAGCAAGAGGGGAGGCAGTAAAACCTGGGACAGAGGGCGACACTGCCCCCTGGGCTCCAGGATCGTCACTGAGAGAAATCGGCGGGAGTCCAGATGGGGGCCCACCAGAAGCGTCCCAACCCTGTTAAAATGGGAAATGCCTGGCTTGACAGGGCAGCCAGGGCAAGGAGGATGGCGTCGAGGGATCCAGATGAACACAGATGCAAGACCCATGAGTGGGGCAGGCTATGGCCTGAACCCCTGCTGTTTCTTTCTTTTCTCCTTTTTATTCTTTGGTTTCTTGGTCAATATTGGGGCCTCGCAGGGCACCCGAAGCCCGAACCAGAGGAGCATCCGCCATTGACCCGGAGGGTCAAGAAGAGTAGAGGCCACCTCAGTGAACCCAATGGCTCAAGGGTAGGGCCAAGGCATAAGCAGAGACAGGGCCAGTCCCATACCCTGTAGATACCTGGGGAGAAGAAAGACATGGAGGCATGGACAAGAGGGAACAAGAGTAGGAGCGAGCATCAAAGAAACAAGCCGGTGACCCATCACCTGGTTGTCCTGAAGGCTGACATATGGCTAGGGTGTAGGGGAGCCTCAAAAACACCCACAAGGGGCAGCATCCAGTCCGCAAGGTTCCACAAGGGAGAGTCCCGCTACTGAACAGAAGATCAAGTCATGGTAGGTGAGTGTTGGGGCCTCCCTCGGGGTTGAACGCAGTCCAACACCCAAGTCTCAGGGACATACCCCAAGGCCTGGACTGGGCATGCGCTCCAAGGCTGCTAGAGAGCACCTACATCAATCTAGATGGGTGCACAGTATTTAAACCTAAGATAAAGACTCAATGGGCAACCGTAGTACAGAACTAATGAAACTGGTGAAATTACAGAATTAGTAGATGTGAGATGTTGTAACATGGACTGTTAGGGTGACAATATTTAGATCTTGGGAAGCACTGGATTTGCAGCTGAACAAAGACATGACCTGTGGCCTAGCAGAGCTGCTGACCACAAGGCAGAATGATATCTAAGCCAGCCATTTGCTTATGTTAAGTAACCATCTTAACTATGTTAACTATTTTTCTGAGAAAAAGCAGCAAGTGAATCTATGTGCATCTGTGTGCTGTGAACCAGCTACAGTAAGGAACGAGATAAGATACAGAGGCCCCAAAAAGGTGGAAGATGGTACAACCTGAGACATAAAAACAGACTGAAATGTGGAAAACAACACATAATTGGTAACAGAATCAGAGATGAACATATGCAAAAGGGTGAATGATGACTGGTAAAGAAACCTCCAGAGTCCACCCTTTGACCGAAGAAAAGGAGTCAAGATCTTAGACATGTGCTCATAGCAAAAAGACATGTAAATGAATGAAATGCATAGGCAATTCCATGCTAATGAAGCAAACAGTAAACAGAGGCGGGGCTTGAGATGGGAGGAGAAATGGGTGGAACAAAAGGAAGGACAGAGGTGTAATAAATGTTAATGAGTATAAACCAAAGTGTATAAATGTGGGAAAAAACTATTGTTCACTGCGGCTCTCCGGTTTGTTGGGTTTTTGGGAGCTAGTCCAAAGCTGTCTCCATTCTGAATAAAGCTGTTGTGAGCAATGTGTGCTGGTGTTTGCTTCCTGCCTGCTCCAGCTAATGAGTACCAGGACCCATGAGAAATTGGATCATCGTCTCTTTAGTCGTTGGGCACCACATGGAGTCGGGGTCTAACGTGGACCAACAAGGTTTCATATGTAAAGATGTATATAATACTGTTGTAGATGATTATAGAAATGGTGTAAATACCTCTATTTATGAATGCCATTTTAACATAATTACAGCATACAACACATATACCACTATATATATATATATATATATATATATTAGATCAACAATGTCTTTGTATAAGTACATGGTGCAATTCGTCATATTGAATCATTGGTGTAGGGTTATCATAACATGGGAAAACAGTACATTTTATGGTTGTCATGTCTCACATGTTCATGGGTGTGACGTAGACATGTATGTCCCAACAACTTATAATTTTTCCATTGTAGAGAATTTTACTGCTTATGCTGACTTAATGCCAACACATATAGGTATGGGCCTAGCACTTTTAAAAAGAATGATTCTGCATGATGGAGTCAAATAATTACTCCAAGCCAATGTTGAAAAGGCAGAATGAATGTATATTGCCGCCATACACAATAATACCGAGATTATAAAAATTCTGAACAGACTAGCAAAGACTGCTGACCACCGGTAGTGGGAGACATTTTTAGGATGGTCTCCTGCAGTGACAGGAGCTTGGAACTTCCTGCTCCATCCCATCATCCTCGTTATGATTGGACAAGTATGCTTGGGAATCGCGAGTATGAGTATGCTGTGGTGGATGTGTAGAATGAAGAGAAGATTGATGTATATGTACCAAATGGTAAGAGTAGAAAACAGATGAGGAGTAAATTGAATGAAGAATTTTTACAGAGGAAAGATATGTATGATGATTATGTGTCGATGTATGGAGAAATGAGTGACAATGTCTAAGTTGTGAGATGAATAGTTAAAATTACTTAAAGGTTAATGTTGAGCCAATAAGTGTCCGTAGTCCCGGAGAAGAAGTCCCTCTCCAAAATGAGGCACAAGGTTGCCATAATGGATGGGCATAGTAGTGATCAAAGAGACATCTGAAACTGTAACCCAACCCCTTGTGTTGTGCGTGGTGGTACCTTAAGACGGTGATCCATAAAAGGTACCAAGGAGGAGACTGTAATGGTGGATATTGGGGCTTGGCTCATATAGGTCTGTGTTATAGTTGAGGAAGTAGGGCATCTGATGACCCATGTGTGAATGTACATGTCCACTTTGAAGTGATCCACCTCAACCCCCACCTTTTCTAAGGTGGCGAGTGCAGAAAAGTGTTGTGAGCATAGTTTTGCACTGCTGTGGGCAGAAGCCCTTTAAGAGACCCTGAGAGGATGGAACTCTGTATGTGTGAGTGTGTCTTTGAGGCATGAGTGTGTGAATGTAGCTGTTTTGAGGGAACGAGAGAGGTTGTGTGTCTGTGAGAGACTGGGGGACTGAGAGTAAACTGGATTGAAGTGTCTGAGGATAGAATGCCTAGAGAGTGGAAAAGGATGAGAGAATTTAAGTGTGAATGGGTCCAGAGCATGAAGTTCAGGACACCTGCAGCCTGAGGGACACCCAGCTGGGGAATAGATTGCCCTGGAACTCTTGTGGCCTCAACATATCTTCAGCTTGGAACAGGCAGCAGTCGGCTTCCTGGGTTTTTCCCCTCAGGTGTGCTGCAGCACTTTAGCAGTGGTTCCCCTGTTTCTTTGTAAGTATACCATCTAACCAAAAGCAGGGTGGTACTTACCTATAGCCTCCAAGGAAGAGATCTGTGAAAGAAGATCTCTGGACCAGTTAAATAAAACTCTACTCCCTTATTAATACTGTTTCCCCTGAGAACTTTTTGGGATTTTAGGATTGTTTAGGATTTTTTTTATGTGGTCATTGCTGTTTATTGCTTGTTTGGTGTTGTTTCATTAAGTGTTTAATTATTCCACTTGTTATTAATAATTAGAGTGTTTTAAGTGTTTAGTGTGCACTTAATAAACTAGTTGTTTGTCTGAGGTCAATTTTCTTAGCTATTTATTTAATACACATGGTGATTAGATATGCTTTGGGCAAAGAACCACCTCACCTTTCAGAGGCCTCATTGACAAAGAGCTGCTGCCCGGGTGGGTTATTAAATTGATTATTAACCCCCAACAGCACCAGCTGGTGGGGTGGTAAGATGGTAGCTATCCCTTTGTGCCTCTCCAACAATCAGCACTGAGGGACAGGGTTGCATAAAGGGAAGCCCGCAAGATAGCACCTGCCCCTTCCTTCCTCCCTCCCACCCCACCCAGGGCCTCTCTGCTAGTCAGTGCTGAGGGGTGGGTACACCATGAAATGACAATAAAATCAGCTCTTCAGACTTTAACCAAGCCATGAAAATTGCTTTCTCTCACCACAAGTAGGTCCCTAGCTATAAAACTATCTTGAACTATAACACAGCGGGCATAATGGGAATTGTGACTTGATGGTATTTGTGATTTGTTAGTTCAACATTATTTCCATGGTGCAGTAATATCTGTGGTAATATAATTTAAGGTAATATTCATGACATATTTTTTACAAAAATAACAACCACATTGGCTTATATTACTGGTGTGTTAACAGTCCCCTGAAACTTATTATATAAGAGTATATATTTATAATATTAAGGCTCACAAAGAATGGCCAAAAGTGAAAGGAGAGAGGACTCCAAAGTGGAAATTTGACCTAAGAAAGGGTTGGTGACAGAGGTGGCTTCAAGCTGCCTGTGTCACTCTACCAGTCTCCAGACTTTTGAGAGTTGTTCAGCCCCCTGTACATGCTGAAGAAATTCTGGTCATACTCCATCCTGCCTTCAGTCTGGTTCTAGAAGGAGTAGAGTTTGGTCTTCTATGATCATGTCAAATGAGACATCCCATATGCCAGGTCCACTGACCTGCCCACCCTGAGCCCAGGAATCCAAAAATCAGAATCCTTCCTTTCTTTGTGGCAGCTCTTTTTTAACTTGCAAAAGTAGACTATTACTATCCTGTGGAACCAATTGAGTTGTGTAAAGCTCTGTTTGTAGTTTTCAAACTTTTTTTTTCATGTAGCTCTAGTTTACATTGTAAAGTAACCAATTATAAAAGCAACATCCAGCCAACTATACAGGCAGTCCTCGACTTGCAACATTTTGAGTTACAATGTTTCACACTTACCTTTCTAAATTGACACCCTACTTCAACTTTCTGATGTCAGTTTCAATTTTACAACGCTTGATCTGATGTGACGCCATGACAGCGAACAAGTCGCTGTGTCACCCATCTCTCTGGGGAACATCTGTCCAAACTTCCTTGGACACTGCCTTTAAGAAAGCAGACAAGACTCCAGAAAAACCTGCAGCCAAGACTCCTGAGAAGACTCCAGCCAAGAACCCTTCCAAAAATCCAACCAAGAGCCCTTCAAAAAGTCCAGCAAAGTCACCTCAAAGAAGGCCTTCCAAATCAATATGATTGCTATTTACAATATAATTACATTAATGTAGCTATATTACTCATCTATAATTGATTGAGTACAAAATCCTGAGTTATTTTTGGTGAAAACAGGGTATTGGGCCTTGGTTCAGGAATCAGTTCCCCATTTATAACATTGTTTCCTATGGGAAAATCGGTTCTGAGTTATGTTTCGACTTAAGACATCATTTTCAGGAACCAATTGTGTCATAAGTCTGAGGACTGCCTGTATTGCATTCTTTTGCTAAGGCCTGATCTTGTAAAAGGATCCTTAGTGAAACCTTTAGCTTCCTGTGGAGTCTCACTGCAGTGTAGTTTAAGGCACTAAATGAATAAATGAATGACATTATCTGGGGAAGACCCTATTATGCAAATGGGAACTAAATAAGCATAAGGCTATGCCCACATAGGAAATATGGGCCTGAATAAGTTACATTTTAATAGCTGCTCTGGACCAAAAGGGATTAATGCCCATGCTTCCTTTAGTTTTCAGGACCTATTTGGGTCATGCCTCTCATGTTTTTGTCTAGAAAACATTTCAAAATAATCTGATCACAGCCCCCTTCACCCAAACTTTCCAGCCTGTCAAGGTCCTGTATCAATGAATTATATAGCTGGTTAGGCTAGGTTGCATGACTACTACTTATGTCAAGGTGAGGAAACAGGCAAATTTATGTTGATGATATGCATGAATTATGGATTTAGCTTGTATGGGATATGGTGCAAAGGATGCAACTCTTGTCCACTGAATAGGCTAAAATGGGCATACCCCATCTCAACATTACATCTGAGACCCCTGGAACCCCTGGGACCAAATATATCCTTCGATTAATTCACTCAGCTGGAATGGGTTCAATATGACCAACAATCATATTCTTCTTATTGACTTATAGGATAATATTTTATTTCCATTTGGCCACCTCAGGGGCCATTAGATTTAATAGCCTAGATAGCCAAATAGAAATAGAATCTAGGCCACCGAATGGTAACAGAATGTCAGCCACAGTGTCTAAAGGCCTCACCTGGGCTGAGGATCTCATTGTGCTAGGTGTGTAGAAATAGGTAATAAAGAGAGGGCACTCTTCACAAAATAGATTTATGACAGGATTCAAAAGAGCTGAAATAGACATACATGGGGACAAAGACAATTTAACAGTAGAAGGGATGGTTCCAAAACCAGGCTTCAGTTTTGCAAACACTGAGTTTTCTGAATTTTTTTCCATCCTGAATCAAAAAAAAAAAAAAATTGCTTCGCTCAGGTCTGTGAAAGAGCCTTTCATTGCAAGATATTCCATTTTTTAATTGTCCCAGTATTTCAAATTTGCCAAAATTGTATTTCTATTTTCCCTGTATTCCCTAAGGATAGTGACACTTGCTACATTGCTTAGGAAAGCCATGCTGGATGACATTTTTCCATTAGCAAGTTGCACAGCTATGACATTCTGCTTGTTTTTCTTTAGATTTAATTTACACAGTTTAACATTCTCTAAATCTCTTCTTCTGAGAAGGTCAGCAATTACATTTGTAGTTTTTCTAAAATACCCAGATCAGCCTCACCTTTCTGAAAACTTGTACATCTTCCGCTGTTACTGTTGCCATTTACTGGCCTTAAGTTTAGGCTGCAAAGAACATTCTATAGCATTTGTAATAGGTAGCTTCAATATTTGCTTTCAGTCAACATTTTCCTTTTCTTTAGACTTATAGCCCTTGAATATCCTTTGATTACTTGGTAAAAAATAATAAACAAAAAGTAAGGGTTGAAACATTTTTTCTTTGGAGCCCTAAAAACCATAACCCTCTCTTCATAATTTTTTTTGAAAGACTATTATTAGAAAGTTAAAAAATTACTGGCAGTACAGTGGTGATCAAATTACTGCCATATGACATATGATGTCACTCCTTATGCTGTCCAAACTTAATAATATCCAATAAATCAGTAGGAGCCAACCTTTCTGGCAGACCCATGCCTTCCCTGAGTGCCACTGTAACCCCTTCCTCAACCCGATCTGTTGCTTTTCTTTCTGTTCCCTGCCCTATCTTTCATTGTGTTTCCTGCTCCCTCCCTGATCTGCTGAGGGCCACACACATAGGCTGCCAATGCCACTTGTGGCATGTATGGTATAGGGTATCCAACCCTGCTATACAGCTTGCAAAAATATACATAACAATGTAAACATAAAATTACTAAAAAATCAGTGGACATTGAATTCTGTAAAAGAAAACCAGTGGATATAGGTTAATAAATTTATAATCCCGATTTAATTGAGTAGTTTGACCTCATGAATAGAATGCTGAATGGGGACACTGGAGACCATTATTCAATTCCATGAAGTTCAGCCATATTGAGAGAAGTCATATCGAGAGAAAAAAAAATAGGAAGTTCAGATTTAGCTTTTGTCATAGGTTTGTCAACTCCTGGGGTTCTTTTCTCAGGGTTGCTAGCTGCTCGCTAATGACCAACAATCTGACCCTCCACATGCAGTATTTTGCAGTATCAACCAGCACCATGTGAAAACTTTAAAAGTGCAGCAGCTCTGTTGTAACCGTGGGTTTCTACTCACTGCTAAGAAGGAATTAAGAAGGAGGTTCCTCTTTTATACATTCTAATAGGTTCTCTACAGTCAATTAAATATCTAGTCACCTCTCTCAGATCACTGTTGAGGAAAGATGCTGGCACTGAGTGGTAAAGAAATGAAAAAAAAATCCTTTTCTTTGCTGGACTGATCAAATCTGACAGTGGACTTGTGGTGGATGCCAGAAAGATTTTGAATGTTTTAGCAGAAAAGCAGGCTATTTCTACCCGAGAATCTGCCTACACTGAATTTATGCAAACTTGTGCTTGATTTGTAATCACTCCTTTCCAGTGAAGCAAGTCATCATCAATCCTAAATCTTTTGCACAGGTTCTGAGATTTAAACTACTGACACCATCTTAGATACGGGAATTTTAATTCAAATGGTCTTAAAAATAAACATTTAAGCAGGTAGTTTAATGACATTATAAAGGAAAGGGTAAAGTACCCTAATATATGGTTAGAGAACATAACAAAAATGGAACAGTCCACATGCAAGCTAAAATAAACACAGGAAACAGTTCAGAGAAAGAACATCCCATCTACACTGGATGACTTCCTTTCACAATGAGTATAAATATGCATCCAAATATTTCCTTTTTTACATGCCACAGGGGTTTCTTTTTAGACTTCTCACTGCCCAAAACAATGCCAGGTTACTGACTTTTGATGAAATTGCTTAGATGATTTTATTCTACAGCCAGTGGCAAGAGTGGCCAAGTTGTGGCTCCTAAAGAAACAGGAGATGTTAAATAAAAATATTTCTTTCCCTCTCCAATTATTTTCTATTTTTGATTTTTCAGTTCTTGTTTACTTTTTAGTGTAAGAAATCATTCAACTAAAAAATTAAGCTGTGCACAGGTCATTGACACTGTGGAATGAATATTTTCAAAAGTCTTGTGTCATGATTTTGGTGTATGGCTAGAAGGGTTAAGAAGGTTGGCCTCTTGTATTGATAGTTCACCTGAACTTTTGCAAAGGAATAAAAACACTTGACATATATGAAAGAGGAAATCATTTTATGACTGACATGACTATACAGATAGGATCATGGCTAAAAAAGAAAATTTGTCTAGTATGCTGGAAACAATCAAGTCTAAATCTCAGTAAAGAATAGTACTTGCTGAGCCAGATGTACTAGATTTGCTAAGTCCCCATATAAGAGAGTGGTTCATAAACCTATATTCAGAGAAGATAAGAACCATGTAGGAAATGCATCCTCTTGAGTTCATTCCAGCACTGAAAAAACATCTTTGCGTTGTGAGGTGATTCCTTATCTAGGCAGGTATGCCTAACCTGTCACAAGTATCACACAACCTTTGTGCAAATTCTTTAAAACAAAAGCATGAATTTGTTAATCCAACAGAATAAACAGTTCCAGCAAGTGTCTTCTGCAATGTCAGCTAACCAGATGCTGCAAATATGCCAATTAGTGGATTTAGACAAGCACTACAAAATCATGTTGGCAGCACCTATAGTCTATCTCAGGACACTGAATGACGCTCTGAAAATCTATATGCCTAGATAGGGAAGGAGAGCCTGAATGCAGAATGGTCAAGCAGAAAGCATTAAATGTTCTGAGAGAGATGAAAAACAGGCAAGGTAGGTGCTAATATTCTGTCTAGACACTTTTTAAAAGTGGCTGACGCAAGCATGTTTTCGGAAAGGGCTAAGGAAATGGAAGGTTTTGAAAACCAACAAATTTAAATCGGCATTCAACTCATTGTTTCACCAAATCTGACAGCATGCTATTGAAAATCTGCAGTATCAGATACCTTTATGTTTCATGACCAGTAGGCTACCTTATTATATTAAAAGTGCTTAAACTTTCTTTCTGGATACAAGTAGGCCAACAAAATTCAGTGGAGAGTTATTTTATGAAAAAATACTCACTTATTCTTTAGAGGTACAGCAAATAACCTTAAGCAAAATTATGTTAACAAATGTATGAACCAATGTGTCTATGTGGTGACCAAGAGCTGTGAACGACAACCTCATAATTTTAGCCAACTGAGAATTTTAACGTGATGCCAAGATTATCCAACATAAAAAAAATCATTACAAAGTCAGTACAAGTTTCTTACATCCTATGCTGCCAAGACAAATGCAACGTATTCAGGAGAAACAGGAATCCCAGAATGAAGATCTGGAACTCAGCAGGTATGCCTACATATAGACTAATTAGCTCCACACTAAACGTTTCAGTGTCTATATATGCATCCCTATTAGGGTGCAGGAAACTCAAACTCCACAGGCAAGGTAGTACTACCTGGCTACAGAGTTTTTTCATGCACAGCAATGTACATGTAGGCACTGACCCAGCTGGCTGAGGCATGAAGGCACTTCAGTGCACGGGCTGCCTGCTGGCTAGGCCTGCACTGAAGTATCACCATACCCCAACCAGATCCTCCACAAAACATTGAACAGTCAGAGCGGCTTTGGGCTGGCAGGCTGACCCCTGGGACTTCCTGCCAGCTGGGGCTGCTCTGACCAGGCTCCACATGCTGCACATGAATAAACTCTGGAGCTGATTTTTATGGAATTAATTGTTCCTGGGTGCTTATTCAACCAGGGTGCCCAGGAGCAAAAAACTCTGGAATAATAAGCTCTGGAGTTTTTTCATGTGAACGTGTAGGCGTGCCCAGTGAATCACCATTCCAATGCAGTATTCCCAGTAGACACTAACATTCCACTTCTGCCACACAGAACTAGAAACAGAACAAAATGAATTGTAGGAACTTTGGCCTAATTTTAAAACTTATAGGGACCCAGCTATGATCTGTTCTTTAACTCCTTTCACCAAAACATTAAGAACAGACATGAGTAGGAAATCTGTACATTATAGAGCACTATTATTATTATTGTTATTAGTATGCCAGTGTGTTCAAACATGGAGTAGCATCATATAGCAGACAAAAGGGGGCACCTAAAGAACAGCTGTTATACTGCTATACTTGCTTATTGTTCCAATGGGTTAGTTGACTGTATAGTTTCAGACAGCAATTTTTCAGGATATAATGCTATTTGTTAAAAAACACTAAAGAAGAGGAGATGTCAAACAGGAATATCTTCAGCTTCCAGTGTAAACTTCAGAGAGGCACAATATCCCAATCCACAGAAGGAAAACAGTAGAAGCTGGTGTTCCTTTGGAGAACTAGTATCATTATACAGACAGATGAACTGGGGCTAAATGATATACATCTTAGGATCATTTTCTTTGAGCAAATAAGGAGTAGATGATATCCAAAAGACAGATCAAAGGGGCTGAATGGCAATACTGGGACCATAACAATTTCAAAATTGAAATAACATACCTCCATTGAAAATTCGACCTTTAAAAAAAGTTAAAATCACTTCATCCTATCTTATAATATCAACAGAAAGCATGCTTCTTTTCTTGCCTACACAGTTCTGGGAAATTTGAAGATATACTTTGCAAAACTAGAAGTTATAGCCTAAAAGGGATTTTTTTGGGGGGGGGATATTAGCAAATTTTTCATCAGTCTTTTTTATGAGTGGCTTAGATCAGTTGAAATTCTGAAGAACTGTAGTATTTAAAGTGTTCTCAGATGCTCATGGAATCTGTGATAAATTCAGATGCTTGAAGGTAGATTGGTTGTCTGGTTTTTTTTTTCTGATAATGTTTAAAAAGTCAAAGCCAAAGAGGCCTTTTGTGCCAGACAGAATCCTCAGTAAGGGATAATATGCATAGTTACAATTCAGAGGATTGTAAGTATATGCAGTGGGGAACAGCTAGAATGAGCCTCCACTGTCTGCCACATCCTCTGAGTGAGCCTATCATTATTGTAACCTCTGCAGACAGCATGCTGTATTCACATATTCTAGCACATATTCCCCAAAGGAGATAGGAGGGAAGGAGGCCTCAGCCTCCCTCTGTCCAGGTCAGAACACGGTACAGTAGACTCACTGGGCACAAACAAATGAGCCCACACATGCCTCTTGAAGCATCTCAAACCCCTTTGAGATGCTGCAAGAGGCACGTGTGGGAACAAAAAACCATTCCCCACACTGCATATTTGCAGCAGGGGAGCAAAATTAGACCTCTGGATATCCAGGGGTCAAACAATACCCCATGGAAAAAAACCGGATAATCGGAGACTCAGTCCTCCACAGAGACGCTCTGGCAGAGCGTCTCTGTGATTGGCCCTTTCCCTGGTCCTGAAGCATGCTGCCTGCCCATGCAGGGCAGGCAGTGGTGTAAGCTGCAGGGACTTGGACCCAGCTTCTGCCAGATAAGTAGGGAGTTGGGGGGCTGGAGAAGGGGACAGGGGACCTTCCCCAACTCCCTGTTTGTTCCCTCCCACCCTGCTTGTTCTCCCCACTCCCCGTTCATTCCCCACACCACCCGTTAGTTCCCCCTGCCCCCTGTTTGTTCCCCTATCTCCCCACTGGCTCTCCCAGCCCCCCACCCCCCACCCACACACTCACCAGCAGGAGCAGAGAAGGATGCTGGTCACCAGCCTCCTGCTTGTTCCCCTGCTTGTCTCCAGCTTCAGGAGGCTGAAGACAGCAGGGGAATGAGCAGGAGGCTGTAGATAGCCCCTGGAGACATTCCCCTGCTGTCTCCAGTCCCCTGCTCGTCTCCAGCCTTGGAAGCAGGAGGCTGGAGACAGCCCCTGGAGACATTCCCCTTCTGTCTCTGGCCCCCTGCTTCTTCCCCTCTTCAGGGGCTGGCTCCAGCCTCCTGCTCCTTCCCCTGCTTGCCTCCAGCCTCAGGAGGCTGGAGACAAGCAGGGGAAGGAGCAGGGGGCTGAAGACAGCAGGGGAATTTCTCCAGGGACTGTCTCCAGCTTCTAGTCCCTGGAGATAAGGTGGAGACTCCTTCTGCTCTCTCCAGCCTCCTACTCATTCTCTGCTACTGCCAGTGATTATGGTGGGGCTGGGAGAGCATGTGGGGAGCTGGGAGAATGGAGGATGTTGGGGGGAATGAATGGGAGATAGGGAGAATGAATGGGGAGTAGAGGAAGGAATAGTGGGTAGGTGGAATGAACAGGAGATGGGGGAACGAATGGGGGCAGGGGAATGAATGGGGAACAGGGGAATGAATGGGGAGCTGGGGGAATGAATAGGGGGTAGGGGAAATTAACAGGGTGAGGGGAATGAATGGGGATTGGGGGAATTAATGAAGGGCA
>NW_005841955.1:274159-290633 GCF_000455745.1 Alligator sinensis
TGGAAAGGAGCCTCCTGCTTATTCTCTTATTCTCTCCAGCCTTCTGCTTGTTCCCCTGCTCTTCTCCACCCTCCAGAGGCCATATATCTTGCCATATTATCCCTTACAGAGGCTGGAGAAGAGCAGGGGAATGAGCAGGGGGCTGGAGACCAGTGGGAGGGCTGGGAGAGGAGCTGTAGCCCCAGAGGGGTCTGGGACCCTACAGGCAAGGTAGTCCATGTGCTGTGAGGGGGGGGTCTGCCCTGTGGGGGGCAGGGGACCATTGGCAATGCATACAGGGTGCATGTGCACCCCCTGAACGTAGCGGTGCAAACCCTCAGAAAAGGGGCCACCAACACTATCAGTGGTGCCTGTGGGCAGTTGCTGCTTGCCACAACCCCACCCCCTGCTACCAGTGGCATCTGCAGGCAGTCAACAATTGCCGCTGGCCACCACTGTTGCTGCTGGCAGTGTTCACGGGTGGTCGCTGCTTGCCAGCCCCCACCCCCACTGCTGACAGCTCTGGTGGTGTCTGCAGGAGCTCCCTGCTTACCACTGCTGCCACCCTCCCACCACTGCCAGCACCGCTGTGCCACATCAGGTGCCAGGGGCATGCGGCATTCATGTAGGGGATCCACCCCTCCTAAGCAGCCCCCACACCCCCATTCCCCCACACCTACCCACACAGTGACTCACATCCCCCCACATCACTTTACACCCACCCACATCCCCCCACCTCTCTTCCCACCCCCACCAGCAATCCCCACATCCCCCATCACACACCCACCATGTGATAAGGAAACCCAAAGCAAACATTAAAACATTTAGATATTTAGGATTTATTTAATTATGATGCTAGGGACACTGGTAGGCTTCCAAATTCTTTAACATTGTAAATATAGCAATAAAACATTGCCCATCTGATCAATCCCCCTTTCTCTCTCTCTTTTGTTCTAATTGTGGAAGAATGTGGATTTTGGGATATTTTAAAAAGTGAATTTGGGATGCTGATTCAGCAGTCTAGCTGACACAAGGGGCTAGTGACCCAGATACCAACTGGCTAGGCTCCAGAAGCTCCTGTCTATTTGTAACATTCAAAATAACGTGGGCCCTAAGGCCCACCCGGCTAATGAGTAGCCACTATTGTATGGGGGCTAGTGGATGAATGTTACAACAAAATGCTTGGGACAACTAACGGGGAAAAAAACAGGATAGGAGTGTCATGTGGGTCAAAGGGTCAAAACATGAAAATAAGTTTGCCTGAGGGGGATACTGAGCAGAGCCCCCTGGGCTGCACCCACCGGTCCTCAAAGGTATCCAAGGAGCTGGTGGACGCTGCCCACTGGCGCTCCACCCAGAAATGTGCATGGACAAGGGAGAGGAAAGCGGCCCCACAGTCTCTGGGCACCTTCCCGGTCAGAGCCTCCTTCCTGATCAAGTACAGGGCCCACTTGTCTAGGGCCAGGAGGAGGTTAACCAAGATGTCCTGGGACTTGGTGGGGTCATGCATGGGATGGCCAAAGACAAAAAGGTGGGGGTGAAATTCAACCAGAGCCTCAAGAGGAGGTTCTGGAGGTGGAGGAGCTGCACCCAGAAGCTCCTGAGGGGATATCAATAATTCCTAATCAAGTTAACCCTGAGCTACTGGCCAGGGCACATTTTTATACTGCTGGGGCCAGGACAGGGCAGCTTTCTATACTTCTGGGGACAGCACAGGTGCTGGCCCCAGGCTCTAGCTCCCCCCTGGCTGCAGATCCAGGAGGAGCCAGGTGGGGTTATTTTGCCCCAAGTAGCACAATTTGCTCCACAACAAAGTGCATGTCCGAGCACATGCACTGAGGCAAAAAGTCCTGGCTCAAATTCACACTGCTACTATTTGAGCTGCTGTAAGTGCACATGCTTGCATGTGCGAACACACCCACTGAGGTTTTATGGCAAAAAACTGTGGACAGGTTGTATGTATCCCTAGGTCTTCATGACTTTACTGGTCCCTGGGAGGGGTGATCAAGGTTTGGGAGATAAGAAGCCCTTGCAGACCCATTGAAGGACCTGTAAGAATCTGGCACATATCATGGAACAGATGCCTTTGAGTGTTAGTTTGCTCAAATAGTGTATTAGGCCACACATAACGATACTCTTTGAAATATCAGCATCTACTGTGCTGTCATTCACAGATACTGCAGTTCCTCTACACTTAGTGTAACTGCAGTATATCAAGTAAAAGCACTGTGGATAAATGTCGATTTCTTTTGTAGTGGCAATAACAGTCTCTCAACAGTATTCTCCATCACATGCACCTTGGGATTAAAGTCTTGGGAAAATCTATTTATCTAGTAGGTTGTTTTTAAGGAAAAAAATCTATAAACAGATGTCAGATATCCTGCACTCCAACACTATAATAAAAGAGCTCTTTAAATATAAACTAGGTGATGGCAGGCTATCTCCAGAAATATGTCACTCTGCTGCAGGCCCTGGATACTCCAATAGTGTACATACAAATCAGTCACATGGACTCCCCCTGCTATCATTGTCACTAATGTCCTTTCTGGCAATTCCACTCTAACACTACGTTTTCTCTGTCTTCTTGAGCATCTGGTTTTATAACCACAGATCATAACATTCTATTTAACAGGGCTCTCTATGAACAGTGCAAAGATTGATAACAGTTGTATCATTATAATAATTTAAACTATTGTAAGATAGAGATTTAATATTTTTAAGTAATTGCCTACAAATCTGTAGACAGCAAAGACTCATTTCAAGGTAAAAATTGCTTCAAAGCTGCCACCAACTGTTATTCCTGCAAATTGCAATTCAAAGACATTATATTTGTATCAAAGTAATTTAAACTGAATATTATCACATCTCTCCATATAGTGCTCTGCTTACAAGGACTGACTTGACATATGTCTTTCTCAAGCTCGACAGACATGATGGTTCTACTATGATGGCTCCCAACTGTTAGGCTGCAAAGATAATAAAACATGCTGTCAGGTAGATCCTTTAAGTTGATCTACTGAACAACTGCATTCATATTTGACTAAATTAAAATGTCACAAACTGATTCCCAAAACTTTAGACAAATGGTCTTAAAAATACCAAAGACCCTAACACTAAAAGGTGATCTTGCTTTCTTCTTTTTGTCTCTTTTTAATAAGGTGTGAGTTCCTAAACTTCTAAGTATGTACATAAAACATGCCTCAGTGCTTTGTTTTCACCTAATCCAAACCTCCCTCTCACTTTGTTCCTACTCTGCTGAATATTATTGTTTCCACAGAGAAGGAATACAATATCTCTTCATGAATGTTCTTAGTACTACTGTACATCCATTTCTCTTGGTAATCTACTGGTACTAGCTTTGTTATAACACTATTTACTTTCCAACTGGGTTCTTCTGCCTGTGAAAAATGAGTCTTAAAGGCTTTCAGGCCTCAGTCTCTCACATGGCAATGCAGATTTCTAACTTCTCACCACTGGGCTGACAATGATTACACTTCTGCTGCTTCCAGTTTTACAAACCTAAAAATCCATTGGAACTGACATTGACTAATATTAAGAGAATCAGAGTGCCTTATCCATGATCTAATCTAGTACTTATTTTTCCCCTTTATTCTCTATCTGGGCTTGGATCCGTAGTTGGAACCATCAAATTCCTTTGTACCAGTACTTTTCCTTTCCATTTCCTCTCTCTTTTCCATTTCTATATATCCCCACGCCAACCTGCTTTTGATAGAATTTCATCTTTTTTTTTGTAGAAAAATATTCCCCTTTTTTCCTTGTGGTTTTTGTATCCATTTTTTTTCTGCTCTTTTGCTGCTTACTGAGTTCTGGTACATCCCTTCACTTACTAGAAAAATACATGCTCCTGGGGGATGCCCACTGGTGCAAAGGCTGTGAGCAAAGCAGTGCAGTAAAGGAGAGAAGCTTGGATCAATGGGCTCAGTACAGGTTCATGCAGGCTGCTCCCTTGTTAGCTCCTTTAGGGGCCTGATCCGAGTAAAGAAGTAGTACTGGGCTGTTTTCCAAGAACTTTCTTGCCCTTTTATTTCCAGTTTCTTTTTGGTGCCTATGGCTTGCAGTAACACTATCTCTCCTCCTTCATGTCATGTCCCCCTGTGAACGGAACTCAAGTCCCCCAAGGATCTGTCCCCAGCTTGGGAAACACCCATATCATCTGCTAACAGAGGATCTTTACTTTCAGTAAAAAGACTTAGCACTGTTGTTTCTTGGAGCCATGAAGAAAGCAAATAATCACAACAAACATTTATTATTCTGTATTACATTATAGAATCTTGATACATACAGTCTTCCAGGAGACTGCATTTTTAACAGCTACTGGTGAGCTAACCTCTGTAAATAATACATCTAAATCAGTTCAATTTTGCTTGCTGTGGTCATAGGGAAAACATAAATGGTTGAATAAAAAAATGTGACCCCAAACGTTTCCTAGCCTTAATAGCTTATTACTTTAGTTTATAGGTGAACTAATCATTTAAAGAATCTCTGTTATGGAAGCTGTTGAAATTTTGGTGTATATTAGATTGTGAGCACAAGTCTTTAGATTATGCAGGATTTTATTTGCATATTTTAAAATCACTTGCATCTATTGGTGTTATTTAGCTTTTCAGAAAACACAAGAGAGACATTTGACATCATTTGAGTGGTTTGAAATGAAATGTGCTCTCTGTAGACTGGCTTTTTCAAATATTGCTGATTGAAATTATTTGTGGGAGAACACCATTTACAGAATGGCAAACTAACTCTAATAGCCTTAGTCAAAATTGATTCAGATAACTGAGCCTGTCCCTTACAACCCCCATCCCCTCCATTTTAAGTTTGAATTGTACAATAGTTTTTCTTTACAAATAACAGTTTTGCCAGCTGAAGACATAGTACTGATTGGTTCTGGTGTTGCTGAAAGATTACTTTCTCAGTTCATTGATGGAAAGTGACAAAACAGGGTGCATACACGTGTAAACACCCACAATTGCCTGCAGGGTACAAAGGTTAAGAACTGTGTGGGTGTGTAATAAGGAAGTATCACTTACAGGGGACTTCAGCTGAAGAAGGGCAAAGGAAGGGAAAGTGTGAGACATACAGCAAAAAGGTGAGAAGAATAGAGGAATGACTTGGAGGAAGCCAGGGGCCCAGTTGACTGGAGGACAGTTTTCTGGAGAATGAAGCAGGAGAAAGAAGCAAAGGAGGATAGAAGATGTTCACAAGTGCTCAACCACAAGGAAGGAAAGAGCTCTGTTCCATTTCCTGTAATGGCCCACAGTATGAAACAATCCCAAGAAAACCAATATTGCTCAGAAATAACGAGTCTTGAGATTTGTGCCATTTTTTATTTCCTTTTTTAAATATCACAAGGTAGACTTGATACTTTGACTTGTATGGCATCATATGGTCATGGCTGTGGTTTTTAGAGGAATGAGAACTCCCATGTTGTCCCATATTGAAAAAAAATCTCTGAAATCTTAAGAACATATCTGATGTCCTTTTAATTTTTTTTTAATTTCTTGAAGATTCTAATAATATAAAACTTGAGATTCTTCACAACTGTCTCCCTACCATGTAATCTATCTTGTCACTTCCCATGATAAGACACTTTACATACTGTTGAGAAATATTTTTTATAACTTAGAGATATTTCCAGTGTTTTAAATGTCATCAGGTTGTTGAAGGTGTTTATTTTTCAGCTAAACCTTGATTACTACAAAATGGGTGCAGCTACACAAGACGCTTAATGTGCAGTAGACTAATTCTAAAAAAAATGCTAATACACAATAGGATGAATCTACTTTGCATTCAGCATCACAAAAAGACTGTGCACATTTGTTACTGCGCATTAGTGCCAGCTACTGAGCATTTATGTATTACATTATATTAGAGGTACTAAGCTTAATGAGCAGTAGCAAAGGCACATTAATGCATGTGTAGATGCACCTTTTGGCGGGTGTTTCATTTCAAAGCTGTTGTAACATGTTTCGAGCTTGAAACAGTGAAATTGAAACAAAAAAAGTCTTTGAAAAAAATGAGGGCACTTGAAACATCTTGAAAGTTTTGAAACATTTTGAGTTTCGAAGCTGGACTTGCTGCAGCTAAACAGAAACTAAGGAGAAGGAGGGGAAAGAGCGGGTAATGGCTGATATTGACATCTAGCTTCGTGTTCAATTCCCCAGCTCTCTGATTGCTTCCCCCCAGCTCTCTGATCATTTCCCCAGGTGTTCCCAGGGGGCACAAGCCCTCGATCTGCACACAGGGTTTCAGCAGGCTACTGCTAAAACTTCAGCAGCAGCCTGCTGAAACCCAGCACACACATTCAGGGGCCTGCACCCCCTGGGAAGAGCTAGGGAAGTGATGAGAGAGCTGGGGGAAGGGATCAGAGATCTGGGGAATTGAACTGGGACCTGGAGAATCCAACTGGGAGCTGGAGGAATGTCTAGGTTCCTGAACATGCACCCAGTTCCTGGTTGGATTCCCCAGCTCCCTGATCTTTCCCCCAGCTCCCTGATCACTTCCCCCAGTTCTTCCCATGGGGCCACTGGCACCAGCTGCAATGGGAGGGCTGTGGGCTGGGGGGGCTGTGCCAGGGTCTTCCTTATGGAGCTCAGCCCAGTAGCAGGGGAGCCAGTGGTGGAACTGCTCAGAACACAGCCCTGGCTCCAAGCACAGCCCTGGCCAGTGGCTCTCCCCTGCCTCCTGCTGCCTCCTACCACCAGGCTCAGCTCTGTGGGGCTGGTGGAGCCACTGGGAGTGCAGCCCAGTGGCAGGAGGTGGGGGAGAGCCAGGGCTACACTCAGAGTGGCTCTGCCAGCCCCATGGAGCTCAGCCTGGCAGTGGGAGGTGGCAGGAGAGCCAGTGTCAGAGCCATTTTGAGCTCAGCCCTGGCTCCAAGTGCAGCCCTAGCGTCATGCTTTCAGCATTCTTCATGTGACTTACATAAACATGAGAAAACATACCAACATCCTTTAACTTGTATGCTTTCAGCCCATATTAAGAGGAAACTTATAAGCAGCAGATCTTCAGTAGGAAAAGAAAGAGAAACCTACCTACATCAAGTAGGTGAGCTCTTTATAGCAGCTAATACTGACAAACAGACAATGTTTGGGGACAAAACACACATTATCTTGGTCCCTTTTGTGGAGCTTCTTCAGGCTTTTTTCCCTCCAGTTCAGAACCAGGAAAATCTAACTTTGAATCAGTCAATGACCCCATACTGATCTTATTGTATGCTGGTATAAATCCAGGTGAAATTAATTTGATTGCAATGTGGTAACTCTGAATATACAGCAGTATAACTGAGTTCAGAATTGTTTGTTTACAAACATAGGTAGGGGAAATGATAAAGTTATATATCAGACTGTAACAGGGGCTGTGACTCAAGGGACCAGCAGGAAACCTCACCCAGGTGGGTCTGGGTGACCCATGCTTCCCTGGTGTGCCAGAGAAGAGGTCTGGGGAGATCTGGAGTGGCACACCAGGCCCAGGATCTGGGGAACACATGTCCCTGGGAGCCAGCACTGATTGGCCTGGGAGGAAGCCTAGGCTGTTTAAAGGGAGATGCCAAGAGAAGCATGGCATTCAGTGTTTCCTGGAGAAAAGGTGTTGCAGCAGGGTCAGGAAGAGGATCTGCAATACTGGAGATCCAGTCAGCTAAACTCTTATGGGATGCTGTGGTCCAGTGACCACGAGCAAAGGATAACTCTCGTGCATCTAGCGAGATAAGTAACACTGGATGGTGGGGTAGTGGTGGGTGGCCCCACAAACCAGAGGACAAGGGACCCACAGGGGGAGTTCCCCGGGAGACAGGCAGCCAAGCCTATCTGGGAAGAGGGTGCGAACATACCCACAGAGCCAGGAGTATCCTCAAGGGACACAGAGATAGGCCAGACAAAGGAGGGATTTGTCTGGGCTGATCAGGAAGATATCAGTCAGGTTCAAACCAGCCACAATGAACCTAGCTGGACCTTCAAACCAGGGAGTGAAGCCAGGGGTCCAAAGCTTTTCTTTCTAGCATTTGAGAGTCTGTTCCACAGGCATGGTGGAGGAGGGCCTGTCCTTCTTTGTTTTTTTGGGTTTTTTTATTTAGTACTCCCAGGCTAGGGAGAGACAGCTGGGGTAGGAGGATCCCCTTTGCATTTGTGTTATAACTAATTGAATTCTAATCCATGCACCTAAAGCTTATAAAGCAGTTTAGTCTAATAGTCCTGGAGTCAGGTGGGGAGAGACCAACCCACATGAGACTGGGCAACCCAGGGATAACCACTGAATGTAGAGCCTTCTGAAGGAGGACCCAGAGGCAGCAATGAAGGGAGTGCAAGAGAAGCAGGAAGTAAGGTGATCACAGGATAGGCCTGAGCACCAAAACCTGGAGAAGGATACTTATCTGGAGAAGATGGACACCAACAAGTTGTGGAGCAAGAAACTAAATTGAGTCAGGGAGGAACTGATGTTCAGTGACTCCCACTCACCATCAACAAAGAATAACAACTTGTCACCTAAGAGGAGGTGGAGCCCTGCTGAAGACCAACCCCCTGTCAGACAGACCAATGCTTGAGATATCATCCATCCTCCCAAAGACTATCATAACATCAAGATGTGGAAGGCGAGAGGGGAAAAGGACAAGGCAGAGGTCCCAGTGACCATAACTTGACAAAGGGAGGTGAGGAGACCCACACACCCACACAAACCATAGCTCTTGGCTACACTTATCCATACTACTATTGAATATGTTCATGTCTCACCATTTTATTAATTCAATGGTTCACCTAAACAGTGCAGTATTTACTTTTAGGACAACTAGATAACATTACTGTAGAACTTAATATGTGCCTGATTCTCTAGGCCAGGGGTTTTCAACCTTTTAGCATCATTGAACCTCTCCCAGTGGCTGGACACAAAGCAGTGTACCCCCGGATGCTGAGCGGGGAGGCAGGGGTGCGAGTGGCTGGATGCCAAGTGGTGGCAGTCGCTGCATGTGAGCTTCCTTAACCTCCCACGTCTGGCTGGGTGGGTGGTGCCTAAGCAGCAGCGTGGAATGCTGCATGGTGGCGCTCCGTCCTCATCCCCCCCATGTGCTCCCTAGGGCCATCTCAAGTCCCCCCAGGGGTACATGTATCCCCACTTGACAACCCCTGCTCTAGGGTCCTTAACACCACTCAGCTGAAAGAGACATTTTTTAAAGACCTACTGAACACTGCAAAAATTTAATTACAGAGACAACAGGAACTGAAATAGTGACATTGTGTTTTGCTGATAGACTGCCATATGAAACTAGAACACAGAATTCTAATAGTATAAAAGCCTAATTCTGTCTGTCCATAACACTTTATTTGCACTCTGATTGGCTGATGGAAACAGCCAATCAGAGTGCTTCAAGCGTGGGGGAGTGCTGCCATAATTACGACGCTGTGCTGAGGCCCGGACAGAGGGTGGGGGAGCCAAGGCTAGCAGCCCTGGCCTTGGCTCCCCCATCCCACGCCCTGCAAGAGGCATAGCAGCAGCAGCATGGGGAGTTAGGTGGCGGCACTCCATCCCAGCCCCCGCACCCTCACCCCACCTCATCATTCTTGATGGGCAATTGGCTAGTACATACATGGATAGTTCCAAATCTTCCATCATACTTACACATGGATTATTACATATGTAATGGCACTAATTTAGACTATTGCCTGCACAAACACAACTGTAAACAAGTTTTGATTCCAGTATTTCTCTCACCCTCAGAAAAAAAACAACCTGAAGCAGTATTTCCCTAACTTGTAATATCTTTTTATTGGCTAAATTCTTGTTTATTGAAGGCTCAGCTCTCTGGTTTGCTCACAGCAAATGAAATCACCCCCCATTCTCTGTTTCACCATAGTGGTTGTTACTAAACCACTTTTACTGAAATAATCAGGGGTCCTTTAAACCCAGGATATAATCTTAAACTAAATAAATCTCCATTTAGCTTTTGTCAGCACTTTATCAAGAGTTAATAAATATCCTTATAAAGTTTCAGAAAACTGCCTCTGCAACCAAACCTTCTATTAAATCCTTAGAATGGCAAATACTGTCCTGTCTCACACATGCTCCATTAGCATGAAACAGAAGCAGGAAATGAGATGCCACAAAGTACATCTGCTTGCTAAATGCAAAGATATGGACATCTCAGGGGAAAAAATGGATAGGACTTACAAAAAAAAAGAGTAAAGTTTATTCCTGACATTTATAAATAATAACACTTGATTTTTATATAGAGCAAGGCAAAACATTGTCTTTGATCAATAAGCAAGTATATCATTGCTTTTATATTATAATTGTATTCTAATTCTTCTTTTATTGTTTGTTACTAATGTGGTACTGTATTTTCAATTATTCTTCTCTGGTCCCCTCCACATCACCAGCAATGCTTCAATCACCCCTAAATTTTAACCACTTAGATACAACCAGTCTCATCATTCTTCCAGGCAAGAATAAACATTCTCATATATATTGAATAAACATTCTCATTTAGTGCCAATCAGCACAAAGCCTATATCACTATGTCACTTTGTAACAATGAGTCTTTACTAATATGACAAGATAGCACCTGAATCAAACTTGGATTTCCCAAATGGCAGCGCTGACATCATCATTAAACCAACAGACTATCCAAAACTGACAACTGTAAATGAAGGTGACCGCCATGACTAAACAGGAGAGTGGTTAAGGTGTCTTACTACTTCTCTAGAGGCACAAACTTCAACTTCATGCTGCACTTAGGATACAGAAATGTTTTCCTAACTTTCTCTTTAAACTACACAAGAAATCCTCATGCACAACTACAGCTACTAACTTGCCATAGGAAAAGCAAGTGGATGAGTATAACCAGGGGCGGTTGGATCATTGGCCTGCCCACTTGTCTCTGACCTAACCACCTGCCTATCTCGCCTGCCATGCCTTTGATGATACATTTGAAAGATGATAACAAGGCAGGAGTCTGCCCATTTACTTGCCTTGATAACAAAGGTTATATACACGGGTTTATAGACCCCCCCCCCACACACACACCCCCATGTTCCATGCCTTGAAGATGGCATCCATTTTTCTCCAGTGCCTCACATTGGGATCTGCACTCCTGTGCCCTCACACTAGGACCCTCATGTCAGGACTCATTCCCGTGCCCTCACACTAGGGTTTGTAATTTCTGTGCCTCATGTTGGAATTCTTGATCCCTATGCCCTAACACTGCACCTCATAATTCTCTACTCAGGGCTCCCAGCCTCTACCTTTTCCTTGGGCTTCCTGCCTGGATCAGGACCCTCATGCCCCCTCATGGTCTCCTCATGCCCCCACACTGGGCCTCAATCCCCTTAATCCCATTGCCCAAGGAGCCTCACATCTAGCTCCCTCATAGGCTTAGGGCCCCACCCCCCTGGAGCCTCACATCTGACTCCTCAATGCAACTCAGGACTCACAGTGAGCCTAGAAACTGCCTCAGGACTCACTGTGATTCTGGTTTCTTGCTTTGACTTCAGGGTGTGCTCCCCTAGCCTTTCCCCTCCACAGGGTCACCTGCAAGGCAGCAGGGGCTGAGGCTTTTTGACATCCCATACTCACCCTTCACTGGGGAGGCACAGGTATGGTATTTCCTGGAGACTGCCCCACCACCAGCATTCCCACCACACCATGCAGCCCCAGCAGGGTGTAGATGTAGGTCATGCACCAGGACCAGGAGCCTTCACCTTTCCCATAGGTCCTTTCCTGTACCTCCAAGGTGTTCTGAGCAGCAGCTCCAGCTGGACGGTGTTCTTCTCCCAGATGCTAGCAGCAAACAGCTGGCTACACTGCTCAGAGCCCTGCTTTTATATGAAACAGCTGGGCCCTATTCCCAATCAGGCAGTTGTGCCTGATTGGGAGTGCAGCCACCTGCAGAGCCATCTGCCCACACCCCTGTGAGTAACAGGGCACACCCTGTGCTCTGCTACAATGAGGACAATATCAATGTTCAGCTACTGGAAGGACAGAATGTAGTTTGTTAAAATTCCGTTGAAAGATCCAAGGAAAGAACCATGACCCCCACTACAGAGGAAGGCTGAACCAATGCCCCCCCGACCAAGCCCTTACAGTCTGAACATGGAGTAAAATTCCTTCCTGATCCAAAATTTGATGATTGGTCTGACCCTGAGCAGAGAAGCAAGACCCTTTATCCAGGGCTTTCCAGAATTTTTAGACCTCAGCAAGAGCTGAAAGTTTTCCCCCAACAGACCCAACTGCAAATGGGCTTGTTGGGTTGGGTGACTTGACTATGAGCATTTTGCATCATTTGGGCAAGCTGTTGCTGGTATGCCAGTGGAAACAGTAAAAGCTTCATGTGATTTGACCCTTCCCTTCCAATCTAATTCCAAGTTTACAAAAATACATTCATTTCTATCTATCTGTACTTATGTGGTTGACAGGACCATGTGTGTGTGTGTGTTTGTGTGTGTGCAGGCATGCATACGTGTGTAAGGCTAAAGAGCAAGAAAATGGGGATATGATCACTTCTCTCACAAATAAAAATGAAGAATGTTAAAAATCTTTCATATTATTAAAGCCAAGGTGTAATGGAATGAAATTAAGATGTAATACATTAAGTGTATATCACAAAAATCTTCCCATAGGTGATATCTATTAGTCTGAAAAACAATTTTCTGAGGGAGCACAAAGATACAGGAGGTTTATCTTACTGGATAGAGGGACCAAGAGACAAGCCAAGGGTTGGAGTCAACTATAACAGACCGAGACATGGATAACTATAGTTGATGTGGCCAGTGGCTCACTTTCCAAGTTCATGGACAACACCAAGTTATGGGGAAGTGTGGTCATGCTTGAAGATAGGCTACAGTTACAGGTGGACCTAGACAGGCTAGCAAGTTGGACAGATCGAACCTGATTAAATTCTATGTTGAGAAATGTAAAGTGCTCCACCTTGGGATGGAGCCTTCAACACACCTACAGGCTTGGTGGCACCAAACTGACTAGCACCATGAATGAAAGGGACCTGGGGGTGTTAATAGATCGCAGTATGAATATAAGCTAGCAGTGTGACGCTACTAGGCAGTAGGGCAAATAATACTCTGGCATGCATCAATCGATGCATCTCCAGCAAAACCAAGGAGGATATTCTACTTGGCATTGGTGTGGCAATGCTCTACTTGGCATGCTCTACTTGGCATTGGTGAGATGGCAGCCAGAGTACTGCATCCAGTTCTGGGCACCACACTTTAACAAGGATGTGGACATGCTTGAGTCCAGACAAGTGCCACCTATATGATCAGAATCTTAAAAGGCAACCCATAGGAGGAAAGGCTGAAGGACCTGGGACTCTTCAGCCTGACGAAAAGAAGGGTGAGAGGGGACCTGGTAGCAGCTTACCACTACACTAGACAGTCACTTTGCTGGGGTCACCTGACCCGCAGTTATCTTTCCTGCTGGGTACAGGGGGCTTGACTCAATGATCTTCCAAGGTCCCTTCCGGCTTTACAATCAATGAATGTCTCTGAACTATAACAGGCCAAGCCAGGAGGCAAACCAAAAATTAGAAATCCATTGCCAGAGGTAGGAAAACAATTGAGCACCAAAAAAAACAGGAACAGGGAGACCAGCAGAGAACTAGAAGCAAGGATGAATATATGTATTGGCGTGAGTCCCACTGCTAAGTGCCACAAATATTTGGAAGCAGCTCCCAGAAGTCTGTCTCCTGAGGCAAACAATTTATATCCAGCTGCAAACTCCAGCTGATCCAGCTATTGTCTCAGTGACCCCCTGGGGCAGATCTTTGGTCTGAATAAGCTATCAGCCAGCCCCAAGACCCCCTTACATGAAGTGCCAGAACCTCCACTACTGTAAACATTTAAAAACATCTAATGTAACTGGCACATGAGAATAGACTGTAGGAAACACACTTTCATTCCTGGGGTCATTCAAGCAGTAAACCAATAGATTTTTTTCTTAGTTAACTTGTATGAAATAATACAAGTTATGAAATAACCTCATAGTTTTGCATATTGTAAAAATGGAAAGGGCTAGGAGAAGGTTCAAGTTTTAGAAAGATCACTTTACAATGAGAGTTTTAAAAGCTCAGTCTCCTTCACTTATCAAAGGGTGGATTAAGTGCAAGTTGATCATAGTCCACAAAGCACTACACACATAAAAGCCATTTGGCACTACAGTCTGCTTTCATTAAGCAGACAGAGGCGTACAAGTTCCAATGTGTAGAATCTAAAGTCACTAAAGTTCAGTTTGGTAATAAGGTGGATGTTTTTAATGGTGAAGGCAGTTTACCACCAGAACAACCTAACAAGGGAGATGGCAGAATCTGTATTATTTGGAGTCTCAAATCTAGCTTGGATATCTTCCTAAATTAGGTGTGTCATGTCAGTCTCAAGTTACTGGGTTCAGTGCCAGACCTACCTGGTAAAATTATATGGCCTGTGGTCATGAAGAAGGTGAAAGAAGAAAATACTAATGCTCCCTTGGGGCCTTACAGATCTAGTAATCTTCTCCAAATTACAGTAACCTTAAGAACCATGTATTTTCCCAAGATTTGCGTTATTCCTTTAGATAGAAAGTAACCTTCTATAGATTTTCTCAAACTGTTGCCCTACTATGTCATTTTGTTACATTTAACTTATTTCTGCTTTTCCCAAAACCACCCTCTTTGCCTATATAGCGGTGCAATTAAAATGCTTTTATTGCTCATCTACATTTTAACATTGCCCAAATCAATTGCTGTTAATATTTTAGAACAAACTGAGATGCTTGTTTCAGGAATCATATTAATTTTGCTTTTCCTTTCTTCCAAGAATATATTGCAAAACAAACATTGCCTTTGTCTATATTATCTTTTATACAAAAATGATAGGGTAGCCATGTGCACCTTCTACTACTCTGGCTTTTCTTCTTCTGCCTCCCCCCGCCTACATGGACATTAATTTTTCTGGGGCCTACGGAACAGTGAGTCTATGGAAGTGGCTAAGCCCTTTCTTCAGCCTGTGACAACAAAAAGAGTGTGGCTTTATTCAGCACATGGATCTCAGCAGGACTGGTCATAGCTCTTTTTTTTAAGTCTAACAGGCAAAACTCCAAGAAAGCCAGCAGCATGAAACTCAAGCTTTGACCCACTATTTCTTTCAAGTTTTTTATATTAATTCCTAACACTTTCATCCCATTTATTGCCCATTTCAATTTGTTTTCAAAGTGACAAACTGACTCTTTAGATACTACCATTACTGCAAATGTTTCCCTGTGGGTCTATATTTACCATAGATACCCACCCATAATTTTAGTTTTTATCATTATAGAAATGCCATCTGGCATAATAGTACGTGGCAAATTCAACTGAAATTGAATTGTGCCACTTAAATGATAGTGGAGGTAAGTTGCAACACATTTAGCAGGTCTGGAGAAGCTCTTTAATGTTCAGGTTTCTGAATTCCAGAAGAATCCAAACTTCTTTTTTGGGAGGTGGGGGAGGAGGGTTAAAATTCTGGTGAATCCCCAGCAGCATTTGGTAAAATATAATGGAACCCTAACCTGTCTAATCTGCTATTGCCAATTATACAGAGACCTAGACTATTAGACTGTTGCATAAATATTCTCAGGTTCCTATATCACTCTCCTTGAAGTCTACTGAGCCTTCCCTATCTTTTCTAAATTGAGGTAGTGAGTTTGGTACCCTGAGCTGACAAGTTCAACATGCAAACTTAGACCTTACCCACACTGTAGCAGCAGAGGCATTCTATGGCTTGGACTTCCCTCATGCCTGACCTGCCTACCCACTCTTGCTGACATGCTCCTAAACCAGAACTATGCTGTCAAAGTCGCTCCAAGGTCCACACCCTTCCCCACTAGCAGCTCTCTACTAGAGACTGGCATATCAAGAGCAGACATAGAGGGTGCTCCAGAACAGCCTCATAGACATACTTCTGGCTTTGGAACATGTCTGAGGGACTGAAGGGGAGGCATATGTTTAGGGATTCCACAACTGCAGAGTGCTGTCTTTGGGGTGTGGACACACATTTAGAAAATTGAGCAGAGAAAAAAAAGAACTAAAATTATCTAGTCTCTTCCATGTTTTTTATGTTTTGCATAGTTTATTTTCATATTTTTGCCAGTATTATTAGTCATCCAAGTAACTGGTTTCCTTATTTTATTGATGTCAAGCCTGTGATGAAATGCTAGGGCAAAATTCAATGGAACTGTAGATATATAATGAAAAATCAAAAGAGCAATAAATCAGCAATTCCACCAAGTAACTGGTGGTAGAGTTTGGTCCTGACCTAGGAATAAAGCACAAATAATTGAAAAAAATATATATTATTGGTGGCTCAGGAGGCTTCATAATGGAAGAGAGCTTCTTAGATTCAAAGGCTCTAATAATTTTCATATGACACAAATTCAAGTTGAAAACATACATTTGACAAGGAATAGAATAGTGAATGTGCATCACCACCTGCTTTCAGAGAGATTTATCCTTAAAGCCATTTCA
>NW_005841955.1:290664-300179 GCF_000455745.1 Alligator sinensis
ACAAAACTGACCTCAAATAAACTTCTAGTCAAAGGATGACATCTCAAAAAACTCTGGGAGGTCAGTCAAAACACTGAAAGGTAGGCAGTACCACCAAAGTTATGTCTTCAAAGGGATGGTAAGTTATTCAATCTGAGAGAAGAACCGCAAACCTCCTGGCAACATGGAATTGAAAACTGCTTTTGTATGAAGTGACAAAAAACACCTGTTTCAGGAAACTAAAATTATGGCAATCTTGAAAGATTTATACTGAAAATAAAAAAAAGTTTCTATATTAAAGGAACATCTATCCACTAAACCTTCAGAGATCATGATCATTTTAATTCAATGGAAATAGAAGAAGAAGATACCAAGTTATGTTACATATATAATTTAAAAACTAATTTCTTAAGATGAAACCCTTGAGTCCTTATAGTCAAACCTTACTCAGGAGAATTTTCATTGAACAGACCATGTAGATTTGGGGCTCTTAAGATAGACGTGGAGCAGTGAGAATCAGGGGAGGGGGTTACTGTTTACTATTGCCCCTACATAAAAGCACAATCTAGTCTTGCAGCTTGAAGAACACCTATTTACCAGAGGAAGAAAATATCTTATTTTTTGCTCTTTAAGTCTTCAGAATTTAAGAATCCCAAGTTATGATAGACACAAATAAATTAGCACATGCCACCTTTAGGTAGTCTGCCCTTACATTCTGTTTTCATTTTGAATCAGTTGCATCAAGAAAAGCCAAGAACAATTTATAGTACTTTATCCAAATGTTTCCTCAATGACATAAAAAGATGATTTTGACCCTATGTATAGTTTATGAGTTTTGGCTTATTTTATACATTTCCTGTATAACTTAACATCTTGATTTACATGGAGTCAAACATACGCTGTTAAGGCTGTGTCGTATATCTTGAAGACAAGAGACAAAAGAGGGCTATTACATTGTCCTTGTTATTGCTAGTTGGTACTTTTCTTACAATAGGTGCTAGGAGTCCTAGTCATGGATTGTGAATTCATTGTGCTAAATGCTTTACAAGCACAACAAAAAGACATTCATTGCCACAGCAAGCTTACAGTCTAAACCAAGAGCCAGCAGGAGATATAGACAGACAGTGCAGCACAAGTGAACAATGAGATAATATTAGTCAGCACGATGGGTAGTACTCATAGTACATCAGTAGTCTAACTCTTATCAATTTTTTATAGGCCTCACAGCAAAGGAGTTTTAAGGAACAATTTGAAGGAGGAAAATGATGTAGCTTTGCAGCTGTTTATAGGTACCTATCAAGCATGAAGGAGCAGCAGTATCTGAGAAACCAGAAAGATACTTGTTTGAAAATCTAATTAGGGGTAATGGAGGATGCACATGAGGGATCAACTGCAGATGGGAATTAAGCTTTAATACTGAAAGTGAGATCATATTTGGGGTCAAGAATGGTTGTAAAGAGCTTTGAAGATGAAGAGAAATATCTTATGTTTGTTGGGACAGAGTAGTAGGATGCACGCTGGGGAGCAAAAATAGTAGTAGCAAGGTCAAAGCAGCAAGTTTGATAAATGATCTTTAAAGCAACATTTTGGGTGGGTAAGAATGGAACAGACTTTATTTGTCACACCCAGAGAAAAGTGTGTTGCATTCATGCAGGCATACACTGATGAGAGCCTAGACTGGAGTTTTAGGAGTGAATCTTTGATGGATCCCATTTAAATTGGATCATTTTTGGACAAAGAGCTGTTTTAACTTAGTAATTTTTCCACCTCTAAGAAGGCTACAGAAGTCTGAAGAGTGAAGAAGTGAGAAAACAGAAGAATCAGGTTTAAAAAACACAGAATCTGAGGAAGGGGGAGGGATTCACAAAGGCATAACGCCTGGGCAGGGTGGAGGAACAGACAAGGCTGTTTTAGGAGAGGCATCCTGTGGAACTAGCTGATGCAGGAGGAAACCGATTGCACAGAAGAGGAAAGACTCAGATTCAGAGGAATCATCAATTCTTTTAAGAACTCTGTCCTAAACCCAAAGAATGCTGAATAGCACTGAGGAAAGTGAGGCAGGGAAATGCAGATATGCATTTACTGTATTTTTCTGAGTCCGTAGATATCTGTAGATTTCTTGCACTAGCCAAAATAAAGAGTGATTAATTTTTGGAGCCCTTGCAAAATCATTGTCAATTTACTTCAACTATCAGATATCCCTAGGAAAAAGTTAGGTTACTGTGAGTCAGCACTGGTCTGGCATCTAAAGCAGCCAAGTTGTGAATTCCTGTTTCTGCAAAAGGATTGTTCCCAAGTGTAGCTTGTTCCCAAGTGGGCCAGAGAGGTCAAGGAAATAACCAGTACTGCAACCCCTTCAGATCAAGGGAAGTTTAACAACACATACATCCAGTTTGGTGGAACCTAAATACAACAGTATGGTGAATGTCTAGTTAGGAGAACATAAAAATCATAAGAACATAATGGATCAGACTATAAGTCCATCCACGCCCATCTCTCACAGTGGCCACAGTACTTGATGTTTTACAAGAAGATGCAAAAAATCTTATAAAATATGGTTGCGGTACATTCACAAACATTGTTCTAGAATTTGTTTGTTTCATCTTGCTTCATTTTAGAATTTTGACAAGGGTAAAAGTACAACTAGGAACAAGTGATTTTAAGTATATAAATTATAGTTTATTCTTCAGTTAGTCAACTTGTGTTCACCACAGAAAAAGTTAAAACTACACTACAACCAAAAACTCCAATGTGAACAAGCCCATGGTACATAATTGTAGAATAAACTAAATATAAAGGAAACGTTTTCCTAGGTAGTTAGCTTGCTAGTTAATGGGCCCCTTCTGCCTAGAAACTAAAGGGTATTTACCTCTTTTAATGTGTTTCTATCATATTTAATTCAATGTTTTCTTTACCTATATGAACATCTAATATAATTCTGAATTCTAATAATTGCTTGAAGTCAATTATGTTTACATGCAATATAGAAAATTATTCTTTTGGGTACAATCCACTCTAAGACAGAAGCAAAAGGTTTCTCCCTCAACCAGGGAAGAAAAATAAAACTCAATAAAATTTTCAACTGAATTAAAAATTGGAAAAGAAAAGAACAAAGGAGTCTAATTTTGGCCTGCATTACAATGGGAGTGTCATGCAGATGTGGGCAGAATTGGGTGCATTATCTTTGAACTTCTAAAGCCAGTGCATTTTGAAGGATACACCCACAAGACATTTCTCAAGGTATTCTGAAGTTAGAAATAAAACAGAGCTTTATTTTGATATGGTTTGGAGAGGAAAACTAACTCTTTTGAGCCTATCATCTTCCTTGAAAGAAAGAAAAATAAAAAACCTATATTTCCTTGATAAGGAATACATATATATGCTATATGTTTGTGTATGCATTTATAAGAACTAAAGATATAATTATTGTTGGATGAATAAAATGTGGGAAAATGATAGGCTAACTCCTTGGCAACTATCAATTAGAACAGCTGCACTGATGGCAATGTGGTTATGCTGATTTATATAGCATAGACTGAGGATCTCACCCAATGTGCTTATTCCACTCAGAAATCACAGAGCATGGAAAAATTTAGTTTCAATACTAGGGAAGCAGCATTGTCTTGCTTTTAGGAGTACCTTAAATTCACTGCAGCTACATTTTATTTATCCTCATCTGAGGATTTCCAGTAATGCTTCATGGAGTTTTTGTTTCCTATCCCAAACAATGAGCTAGAGAGAGACTGTGGCATCCTTTGATAACTGTACATTTCTTTGACAGAGTGGGTCTCATGCTTGGGCACCATCCAAACTCACATTTTTTATGTGAGAGTTAGTCCAAGGCCAGATTGTGTTGGGTCTGAACCTGCAGCTGTCACAAAGAGAATGTCCATCTCATTTGTTCTTTCTTTTGAACAAATCCTTAGGAAAGGATGCATTGTGTTGGCTCTGTCCCAGTAAGACAATATAGAATAGAAGGTGGTTGCTATCAGGCTGAAGTTAAGTCTTCTCTAATGAGATATTTGAAGCATTTAAGATTTTTCTTATCCATACTCAGTGGCTTACAGAACAGCCTGCTTTGACACTCCAGCTGACCAGTATAAAGCCAAAAAAGAGGCACATTTGGCAGCTGAGTCTTATACAGCAGGAGGACTTGTCAAATAGCAAGCACAGAAATCCCCAAAAGATTCAAATTAAATGATAATGTGTTTGGTTATATTAGCTTCCTGAATTAGCATAGCGTGTCCTCTGGTTCCAAGGAAAAAAGCAACTATGCCAAAGAACACAAACCGTGACAGTGGGTTTCACATGTGTTACCTTTTTTCCTACATAAATGTTAATTAGGAATTTAGAATGATTAGATCCTCAGCTGGAGTAAATCAGGATGGCTCCACATAAATCATTAGACATTACTTCCCAGTTGTTTTACTACTTTGATTACAGTACTGGACAAATTCTCTGTAATTTTGTTTCCAATTGGGAACAAAAGTTTTTTGAAAAAAAATCTTATGGAGAATTTATTGAGGTTTTTTTAATATATTGTATTGTTTTGTTTTGTTTTTAATTTGTCCTTTGAGAACTCTGAAATTGGAGCTTTTTTTAAAAATCAATTCTACATCCTGAGACTAAGCTGCTGTAGATTTCTCCACACAAGTAAGGTAGGTTTCACACAGCAATTAAAAGTGAACTAAAGCATTAGCTCCTCTGATGTCCACTTCAAAACTGACAATGAAAGGTTTTATCTTTTGTCAGATATGATCAAAGAACAGCAATTGTCTTTCAAATTGTCCCTCCAATTAGTCCAAATGTGGGATCCTCATTACTTCTCTTTACTTCCTCTCATGAAATTTCAGCCTCAGGTTGTGAAAGAGAGTGAGAAACTGGCCTATGAGCTGAATAAGTATGCAGCTTTTCTTTTGAAGAGATAGGCCTACATTAAAGGGATAGGCCAACCAGTCTAAATAATCAGCAGATAGTTCTGCCCTGATACATGAGTATTATAAACATCTCCTGAGGTACATTTCACAAGTATCTACATGAAGTCTATATTAAGTCTCTTGCTTAATCTAAAATACCAGGTATCTCAAGGGCATAACAGGTGACTGCCAGACCTACAGGGACTATCCCTCCCTAAAGATCACTGCCCAATGGAAAAAGGATGGGGTTTTCATTAGGTTCAGTGGACATGTCTCGCTTTTGTACAAATCTAAAAATGTTCACAACAAATGTCTATTTTACTATCTGTGATAACGAGGTACACATTTTACACTGTTTTTTTTTTTTTTCCTGCGCTGTAGCCTGGAGCAGGAAGACATTGACCAGTGTAGAAAAAAATGAGATTTGGCAGGACTCTGGTAGGCTTGGCTGTAGCACTTCTAAGAACTCCATCATACCTGAAGCATATTATCCAAGATACAACACTGTCTAGGATGAAGAGAAAGCAATCACCATTAGCAAAACTACCTTGAAATGAAGTTGTGCAGGCAGTGTTTTCCCCCAATGAATAGTCTGATTAAATGTGTGTGCATGTGTGTGTGTGTGTGTGTATGTGTGCGTGCATGCACACATACACATGCACTTGTTTCCTTCTCTAGATCCTTAGAGTCAAAATCAAAACCAGCCCCAGCTGTTCTGTATAATTAAATTTCAGTAACTCAAGCTGAGTGTTTTTATTTTGACTAGTGACTTAAAAGTGTTGGCATTTAATGGCCTCAGCTATATTTCAAAGTTAACATTGGGAAACTTCACACATATATTAGTGTTTGTCTGCTAGCAAACACAACAAAAAACCACTGCGCTGATTTACATAGTGAAGGTTATCTTTGCAAGCAGAATGACTCAGAATGTCATTATTTAAAAGCTAAGGGTGCAATTCAGCCTAGCACAGGAATTCACACAGGACTTTATGCATTTCTTGCTGCCCGTGCATAAGTGAAATTCATACTTCATACCAGTCTTGTGCACTGATCTGAATGTAAGCCTATGAAAATGCAACAAAATCTGTATCCTAAGGAAACCGATTCATACAAGCAGCCCATTAATCCCTGCACTTCAGAAGAATTCTGACTGAGCAGAAAAGGCCACTTTCCCAGTTCTGATACCAGGATTTGACCTTAATATTCTTAGGATTCTTAGGATATTCTAGTATTTTTAGGATTGATTTTAAACTTTTGCCATTCTCTTTAACTTCTGTATAAGGACCTGTCCTGTGTTTATGCTGAATCAATTACTATTTGTTGATGATTTGTGATGTGATAACTGCATATTTATCAATCTTCCCTGCAATTCCTAAATCTAGCTATTTTAATAGGACAAAATGTGAACACAAGAAGTATCAGTTGTATTACCCCAGGATAAAGAAATCACTTTTTATACATTCCTTTGCATAGAAGCAAAAGGCTACAGGAAAATGAATTTCTGTCTGGAAGTATCTTTTAAGGTCCCATTAAAGGAAAAAAATGGGTAGAAAGAGACTTCTGCCTGCTGCTCTGAAATGCAAGTTTCAGTGTGATAGAATAACCGTGGCATATGATCATTCATATGATAATGTATGTGATTCACAATAATTTGCAGATTGGAACTCCAAGATAAAATGAGTTCAACCAGTAATTTATTGAAGATCTAACTACCCTCCTCTTTCCTGCTTCCATCGATTCTTAGCTCTGTGGGAGCCTGATTGTGCAACAGATTCAGACTGTGTACTGCCTGGGTGAGAAAGGAAGGAAAGAAACCTTTGAACATCCATGGCATCTTTCACTATAATCTACATCCTGGGAATCTAAATAGATTGCATGCACAACCTAAATAGAGTGGGTGCCATTTTAAAAAATATCTTCTTTCACCTTTCCACCTGAAGCAGCTTGAGGGAAGCTTTGAAGTCTGGGTTGGAAGATTCCTTCTTCCTTGGCTGCTCTGTCAAGATCACTCACACTGAGTCTGCTATAGTGAGCATAGTTAGAACGTTGTCTTTTTTTTTTAATATATTCAAGGTATTACTTCAGTATTAATCTCTGTTAGAAGGATAGGGGCTGTATCTGGCAGCCCAGTTAATCTTGTCAGAATCTCTAGAACAGTGATTGTCAATCAGGGCATGGTGGTACCCTGAGGTGTCTTGAGTTCATTTTGAGGGGGCCTCAGAGGGCCATGTAATATTCACACAGTTAGGCATGCAAATGTGATTCACAAGATAACCCCTGAGCTTTCTAAGAGGAATCCATAGTGTTAACAACATCTCGACCTTTGGGCGATCTTTCTGAGTTTTTTGCCACAGAAAAATTGCTCTTTTTGCTTAGTCAAAAACCAAGTGGAAACTAAGAGCTGGCATTTTCTAAGGGCTGCTTTGAGTCTAATGAGGGGTTCCTTGGGTCTACAAAGTTTGAAAACAATTGCACTAGTGAAATTATTTTAGATACATCAGGGATGAATTTGGCCCTGGGCACATACTCTTAATCATAGAATCAGAATAACTATAAAGGAAAAACAGGAAAATAAAAGACTTTTCCTGCCTAAACAAACAAGGCAACGATGAATAATTATTATTGACATAGAATACCCTGAATTAATGAAGAAGGGCAACATCAAGAGCAATGCTCAGAGGAAAGAGAACTTTTTATAATTAGGATAAACAATGGCATCAATAGGGAGGCCAAAACTCATCATCCATTCATCTGATATTTGTCTTTATTACACAACATGATTGAAAGGTTAGCCTGCAGGGGCTGGGGTTAGAACATTACCACTGAAGGAAATAGAATTGTAAGAGAAGAGCCTTTCCACAAGAGGAAGAGAGGCTGTTGGAAAACAGAAATAATTTTTTTGGTGGGGGGGGTTGGATTTTTAAAATTAAAATATATTTGATAAACAAGTTTGGGCCTCCTCAGGAGAACTTGAGGGTAGAAATTTAGGGGAAAGCCATTTATGTGTGCTTATCTAAATTCAATAGAAAATATCAAACAGGAGGAGGAAAAACGTATTGCAGGAGCAGGAGCTCACATTATACAAACCCTTCCCACTAAAAGAAGTCTGGGAGAATGCAAAAGGCATTATTATTCAGTAAAACCTATAGCCTCCAGTCAGTGAATAGGAAGCTACTTGTGCACAGACACAGAGATAGAAGCATTCTGACCCCCAGAACAAGAGACGTCAATCTTTACTGAGGTACAGCATTAAGGCCTACTTTCTCCCCTCATTGATACCCATGTAACAGCAGTAGAGCTTATCCTCCTGTTCAGCATGTGAATATGGACAAGGAGCAGGGTAAATTGTAGTAAAGTGCTATTACAAGCACTATTACAAAGCAACAAGAAAATGCATTCTCCCCACCCCTGCCCCGCCCCACCAAAGCAATGCAACCCCGCTAAACCAGCAGCCTGTCCTTTGGTTCACCCTAGAGAAATCGTGGATTGGGGTGTTGGTTTGGTGCTGACCAAGTGGTAGAGATTCAGTGATGATTTGGGGGAGCTGCTTGGGGAAAATGCCAATGCCAGCAGAGACAAATTTTTTTAGGAAATCTGTGCTTGCTCTGGCCCTGGGGAAGTCGTAAAGAGATGAGTGCAGTGAGAGTCACGCTGACTTGACTTTTCAACAGGTTGACTCTCCTGTCTCTCTCTCCCAGTCGTGGTGGTCTCGGGGAAGTGTGGGGTCACTGCTGCCATCCTGTCTTGGGGCTGGGGAGAAGGGGGACGCTCCCGTGGTGCTGAGGCTGCGCAGCACGGCTGTTTCTCAGGCTGCCCGTGGGAGGGGAGGCTCTCCCGTTTCAGCACCTCTCTTTGCCGGACAGCTCCTGGGGCGGCCGCAGCCTTTCCCCGCCGGGTTCCCGTTCTCTCTCCCCCTTCCCCAAGCCGAGCTTTCTAACGCTAACCCATCCCTCTCGAGGCAAGCATTGCCATCCCTCTTCCATCTCAATCTCTGGCCGAGGTCTCTGATGAGCTCCCCCGGGCGGCTCTGAGGGCGGGCGGCACGAACAGTATGCCTTGGGGGGCGGGAGAGGAGGAAGGGCAGCCGGGAGAGGCGAGGGGAGAGAGTCTGAGGCAGATCAGCCCAGTCCGGCTTGGGCCCGGGAGGCTCGGATCCCAGCAGGGAAAAGCCGAGGAGCTTTTCAGTGGGATTAAAGCAACAGGCGGGGGGTTTCTTCCCGCCAAACAGAAGCTGTCCTCAGGCGCCCAGGCGTGTCCCCAGCCCCGGGGGTGGGGGGTGGCCCCCGAGACGGCTGTGATCCGCGGGCACCCGCTGCCGGGGACTTTGGGGCCACGGAAGAAGCGGGAGCCGCGCGGCTGGGAGGGGCGCGGGAGCGGGCCAGATGTGGGGCAGCGGCGGGCGGGAGCGCCCGCTCCCTCCTTCCCCCACCTCTCCTCCCCCCCACGCCCCGCCCGCCTCTGCCCCCTTCTGCGGGGTATTGCGGGGAAGGGGCGGGGGGGGCGTGTGTGTGTATGTATGCATATGTGTATGTATGTAGGTGGGTGTGTGTAGTGTATGTGTGTGTGTATGCATGTATGTATGTAGGTGTGTGTGTATGTATGCATATGTGTGTGTGTGGG